>NW_025932345.1:0-106718 GCF_000764305.2 Hyalella azteca
TGTAACCGGGCGCACTAGCGGGTGGAACAAACTCGTTGTTCACTTAGTGAAAATTACTCGTATAGTGCTTGTCACAGAAAACGGGAATTAATGAATTACTTCAGGATTTGCTTTTATTTAAGTATTTATTTTCATTTATTAAAAGAAAGCCAATATGTTAAAAATTGTATACAATAAGAACAATTTGCCAAGCTCATAATTAGAATTGAATCAATAAACAAACAAATTTAGGACTATGGAACTATGGAATGAAACAATGGGTGGAGTGAAACACACAGCAACTGAAACAAACAAATGAACATAAATATACATGCAATAAGAGACATAATAATTTATTCGCTATGTGAGGGAATTTAGTGAATTAATTTGACTTTAAACATGAACAACAAAATAGGAGTAAATTAAGGAATATATTATAGAGTTAAAACAGTCAAGAGCAAATGCAAGTGCAGATCTTTCAAGTGCAAAAATGATTTAAGAAAACAAAGTAATTATTGCAAGCACAGGCATCACACTAAAAGTTAATCAAACTGACAGACATGAAAAGAACCATTATAACAATAAATGACAATAGAATGAGTAAGAACCAAAATGCATAAAACAATCAGCCTAAAATATGTACATTAGACATAATTGATAATTAAATAATTGATAACTAAAGTGCAGACTAAACAGCCAACTCACCAACTGGTGATGGCGGTGCGAGTTTCAGGTTTGTCTGATAACTCAAGATAAATTTATTGTGCATGCATTAATTTAGGTTTATGGGGTCGTTCAATACCTGAAACGAGACAAAAAAACATAGGGCGACATTAGACACAAATGCATGAAATAATATTAGTTTGCATGATAAGCATGAAAGACGACAAATAATAACCATGTTTGTAATAAGTTAAAACAATAAATGATTGAAATAGAAAATTATATAATTGTGAGCTGAAACACATGAGCTTGGTCTGCCCTAAGATTACCCCCGGTAACAGTCTAAAGGCCCGTTCACACTAGGGGCAAAACACGAGAGTCAAGTGCCTCAAAGCGCATGCAGAGGTGCTTTGCAGCCTCTGCATGCGCTTCTTGATCGATTGACGAGCTAGCGATTGACAGGGGCCATGCCTCGTGCAACACAAGCGTGGCGCTTAGTAGATAGCTATTAAAGAATTGATATCACTTGTATGCTTAAATCGCAAATTAACTAAGAATTTGAATTGAATTAAAAATTTGAATCAAATTAAAAATCTAAATTAATTAATTAAAGAAATTCAATTTGTTCTATGGTTTCAATGTATTAATTTATGATTCTAGATTCTACGAACTGACGATGGAGCTGGTCTCCGAAACGTTTTCTATAAAGATATGAATTTTTGTGGACTATTCTTTTTTTTAAATTCTTAGTTAGTAGATAGCTGTCTGTGGTCTAGTTAGGTTGATTGTGTACGCTGGTCTGGCACTCCAAATGTCGACTAACACCACTCTCGTTTGGAGTCACTCTCTAGTAGAGAGCCTAATTGATCTTTATAGAGAACACGAATGTCTATGAAGTCTTCGGTCAAAGAAGTACAAAAATCGAAATACAAATGATGTAAGTTATTTTTACATGACGTGTTTAGTTTATGTGATTTTAGCAAATAGCAACTCCTGACAATTTATGCATTACCGTTTAGTGATTTCAAAGGATGATGTAATATCTGTACGAATATTGGAGCTTTTTATTTAACAATAGACTATATTTTTTTAAACTGTATCTTTTTGAATGTGCTAGTTCTCTAATTATGATGCCTATGCTAAGTTCTCGTTTACAACTGGCATTGTGCGAAGAATGATGGACCGCAGCGTACCCGAGAACAATGGCCCACAGCTCAAATTCGGTGACATCCATCCTAATTGACGTCTAGGAGGCAACTAGTGTTCAAAGCGCACAGTCCCAAACTACCGAGTAAAAAAGTAGTGTGAACGGTTGTGCGCGGTGAGGCACTGCAGCAAACGACTCAAGGCGCATGTCGTTGCCACTAGTGTAAACGGGCCTTTAGCATGGTTAGAACTTAGAAGAGTAGGATTGACTGTGTGAGTTTTTTTTCAATAAGCTTGCATTGGTCACAAAGAGGAGTCAGGAGAGGAAGAAAAGAGGGATCAATAGGAAAAGGAGGCAGAAATGGAGAGCTCCACTCTGGGGAATGGAGCTGTTTTGGCTGTGACAGGCAAATCTAAGCATCAGAATTGTAAAAGACTCACTAAAAGAAATCTAGGTAAATGGTCTTTCTGCCAGTGCCGGGCTGGGTCCCCTGATCATCGCCTGATGATGAATGGCCCCCCCAGACTTGTCATTCTCAGATGGCCCATCTGGTAAGGAAATGGCTGAGTCAGATACCTACTGAACATTTTTTTGCTGCTACTCAGTCTCATGCACAAAAGAGGAAGGCAACATCCAGTCCTGAAATAGAGAGCCAAGCAACCAGCCAGCCACTGTGCAGAGAGTGGATGAATATTGCAAGCAGTGTGGAAATCCAGAGGGGTAATATATTAACTGGTAAACATAGCAAATTGGAAAGCAGGACCCAAAAATCTGGAACGTCCAGCACACTTCCACTTTCAGTCCATCATCATCACTGATGAGTCTCTGCAAGATGCCACAGCTGTTTCTTTGAAAAAAAATGTGCTTGCATCATCACAGTAACAAGAATCCAATCAACGCTTGAACGCGTCCAACGTAAGTCACAAGAATCCAATCAATGCTTGAACGCGTTCAATGTCACAGTCAAATGAATCCAATCATTGCTAGAACGTGTGCAACGCCAGTCATAAGAATCCAATTACCATCAGAACGCGTGCAACGTCACTGCCACTGGAATCCAAACAGCGTTAGAAAGCTAGAATGGACCGCCCCAAATGCACACATTGTTAACACACTAATGCTAATTTAATAGGTAATGCTACATTTCTTATTTCAAGCGCCTAGAACAATAATGTAGTTATGTCACTATTGATGAAGATCGAAAAGAATAACATCTTTACTTTGTACATTCACTCACAAATACATAAAAAAACTGCCTATGAATTCATCGACAAATAAAAAACTGATGATAGTTTTCAGCATTGAGACCTGAAAACTACTTGCGATCAGGATTCAGGAGTACCATCTGTACCGAAACAATAACATAGAAGGTGACACGTGACAGAGATACCAACAATATGATATCAATATACTCCGTGAAGAAAAAAAAATTTCAATTCTTCTATATTGTAAATTTTTAGTAACTGACATTCAACAGAATGGTTTAATAACGGTCGTAAATGTTATACATGCATTGCATGCAGTATCAATCGTGTGCAACAAAGCTAGCGGGAAAAGCTTTGGCTCAGCCTGGTTAGTTGACTTAGTTCTCACGCAACCGGTGGATATGGTAACTGCGAAGCTATAAGGAGAGTGGCGACTGGCGAGACTCTTTTTGCCATTCATTACTCACTAACGGCAGTCATTATTTAATTCAAGTAATATGCATTCGTGTTTAGCATTGTTTACTGTATTTGCTAAGGAGGATTGCATAAAATGAAAGAATTAGCTTTTTAATGTACCTAATGTTCTGATAGTCAGCCCTTTACTTCCACTAATTATTATACGATGTTTCAATACAATCTTTGAATTCAAAAATTTTTATGTTCAATGATCACGTTTATTTTTCTATATAAAATGCAAGCTTTATCAACAAGAGTGTAATTATCTTTAATAGAACAATGCCAATTTTGACAATTTTTTTCTTCACGTGCAGTTTAACTAATATGATACAAAGGAATAGATTGCATGCAATTGAATCCACGTTCGTTTGAGCTGGTTTGAGCGGATGCTAGCATATCTTCCAAATCAGTTTCAGGTATGATTTTAAGAAATAATGAAAAAAATTAAGGAGTAAATTAATTATGACCGTAAATGAAAATAATTTGGTGTGCTCTGAATCAACTGGTCAAACTCTGATCAACTAATACATCAAGTGCTCTTAATCAACTCGTATATAGGCGACTTTTGAATTCAAGTATATCGGCAAGATCTAATGGAACTTTTTTCAGAATCAAGAGTACATCCTTTACCGGCTGCAACGTTGTGAGGCCTCCTCAAGATATCCTTTGCTCACCGGAGAGTGACGCATCTCTACCGGCGACCTCGGAAACATTCATGTGGGGCGCAAAGCTTATGCAGTCTTCCCAAGATCTTCCTTGCTCATCGGTGACTGTGAGTGATGAGTTTCTACTGGTGTCAGTAGCGACCTTGTAACTTCTACTGAGCACAACGTGTTCTACTGAGCACAACGTGTCTTTCAGTAGATTCCTCTTGCTTATCCGTAAGTGACACGCACAATTAACAATATTGGGATTTTCTCTGTGTTGCCTGAAGTAACGTTCATGCCGAGGCCGATTTCTGACGACCTGCAAACCTGTTTCTAGTTGCCACTTGCCTGGAACATTTTTTTTTCAAGGCGGAACACTTTTTTTAAGTGAACCTCTAATCTTAGATTTCCACTCTGATTGCAAGATCTTTGGCGACACTTCAGTAGCAAAATTTATGCCTTCAGACGATCTTGCCAACGCATTTAGATTGAAATTAGTTCATTTAATATATTTGTCAGTCTTTGGCCAACTATTTAAAAAAAAGTAAGGTTTCCGGTATATTGGATTGATCAGTATGCAGTGAAGCTTGTCCGGAAATCAGTTGCGATGAGTTCTCACCAAAAAATGTAAACATCAAGTTTATGATTACGTAGTTGCGGTCACATTAGTCTTTTTTAGAGTGGTCAGACTGCATTATCACACGTTCAGTTGACACTTGCTGTACGATTGGACTGTTTTTAGGGTAAAATTAGTTATTTGGGGTAACCACCGTGCAGAGAGTGGATGAATATTGCAAGATCTTTGGTGACGCTTCAGTAGCAAAATTTATGCCTTCAGACGATCTTGCCAACACATTTAGATTGAAATTATTTCATTTAATATATTTGTCAGTCTTCGGCCAACTATTTAAAAAAAGTAAGGTTTCCGGTATGTTGGATGGATCAGGATGCAGTGAAGCTTGTCCGGAAATCAGTTGCGTTGAGTTCCCGGCAAAAAATGTAAACGTCAAGTTAACGATTACGTAGTTGCGGTCACATTAGAGCAGTCAGACTGCATTATCACATGTTCAGTTGACACTTGCTGTACAATCAGGCTGTTTTTAGGGTAAAATTAGTTATTTGGGGTAACACATGCATGCAACCTTGTAAATAAGTTCATGGCTTTTAAATAGTTTTTCATTACTCAGGATAAATGGCTTTTCATTAAAAATTACCTGACAACGCATCATAAAATTACCCGGCAACGCTTAGAGTATAAAAACCCATATATTGGCGATGCTGCATCCACCCTCTGCACCCTGGTGGGGTAACACGTGCATGCAACCTTGTAAATAAGTTCGTGGCTTGTAAATAATTTTTCATTACTCAGCGTAAATGGCTTTTCATTAAAAATTACCGGCGACACATCTTAAAATTACCTGGCGACGCTTAGGGCTTAAAAATCCATATATTGGTGAAGCTGCATCCATCCTCTGCATCATGGCCAGCCAGAAGAAAAGCAATAACAACTTTAGAGGTTTCAATGACGAAGCTACTACTCCAACCTACTGGCAATTCTCCATCTAGCTGGCAATCCACATCAAGGGCCCTAGACACTCCAAACAACCTCTGTTTTTCCAATCTGGCCATGCCCAGGGCCCAGGTTGCAACCATGAAGCCCATGCCCAAGTCTTCAAAAACAATACTAATTGAACCAATTGGGACCCCTGACAAAGTAAAAGGCTTTTTTGCCAATGACATCAAGTTGGCAAGAGAGAAAGATGCTTCTTTGTTTGGCAAATATCAAATTGCTTCAATTAACAAAAATCTAGCAAGGGGCCCATACCCAGGATGGTGCTGTTTTCCGCAGATTAATCCGGCGTAAACAAGGCTCTGAGAACTTGCCCTGGCGTACGCCTTGGCGTACATCAGGAATAATTTGTGTACTTGGGGTAGACCCCCGGCGTACATCAGGAAAAGTTTTTGCACTTGGGGCGGCGCAGACACCCCAGGGCGCAGAGGGTGGATGCAGCGTCGCCAATATATGGGTTTTTAAGCCCTAAGCGTTGCCGGGTAATTTTAAGATGCGTCGCCGGGTAAATTTTAATGAAAAGCCATTTATGCTGAGTAATGAAGAACTATTTACAAGCCATGAACTTATTTACAAGGTTAGGTTGCATGCACATGTTACCCCAAATAACTAATTTTACCCTAAAAACAGTCCGATTGTACGGCAAGTGTCAACTGAACATGTGATAATGAGTCTGACCGCTCTAATGTGACCGCAACTATGTAATCGTAAGCTTGATGTTTACATTTTTTTGGCGGGAACTCATTGTAACTGATTTCCGGACAAGCTTCACTGCATCCTGATCCATTTAACATATCGGAAACCTTACTTTTTTTAAATAGTTGGCCGAAAACTGACAAATATATTAAATGCAAGAATTTCAATCTAAATGTGTCGGCAAGATCTTCTGAAGGCATAAATTTTGCTACTGAAGCATCGCCAAAGATCTTGCAATATTCATCCACTCTCTGCACAGTGGCTGACACCCGACGTACATCAGGAAAAATGTCGACGCTGCGAGCCTGCGGCGTATCGCGGTCCCGCCACTACCTCGTACAATACATGCATACATTTCTAGGGCTGCAAGCACAGGGCATGGTAGTACAAATAGAAATTGTTAGCTAACGCATAAATTTCTTTAAAAAAATATAGATACAGTTACGGTACCGGTATATAAGATTTTAAATGTTTCAATACTCTTTTTAGTTTCAGATTCTGTGGCCCATTATAGATGCCAACACACTAATGTCGGCTGGGAACAAAACGAAGTCCGATATCCGCTGCTGCGATTGGAGAATCTCTGCTCTCCACATTGCCTTTATCAAACCACTACAAGCAGCTGCATTTTGCAGAAAATATTCCCATCTTTCATTGGATTAAATTAAATTTATAAGAAATTATGTTGATATTTCCTCTTTCCTTCACATAATTAGTGAGAATCAAATTTTTAGTTTATAAAAAATTAGATGATACATTACGAAGTGCGCAAGCGGTAATGGATCAATCTATCAAATGCTTGTCTTGATCGAAAAAGGCACTAAATTGGCAAAGAGCTAAAAAAAATATTTTGATAATAAAAATAGTTACGTTTGTCCAAAATTTGTAACATGTTAGAAGAAGTAGCTTCGAGAGGAAGGGCATCAATCAACTACGTAGAAACACTGATCTGGTTATGGTCACTGTGTTTAACGGTTACATTTTTCATCATGCAGGCTGAACTCATCCATCCAGATTCCATTAAAGAATCTGAAATTAATAAGAACGACGTAGCGCGTAGTCACCACCTCTGAGTATACCGTGATTGTAGTGTCAATTGAGAATCAATATACCGTAGTGTCAATTGAGTGACAATTACTTTCTGTACCAGTAGAACAATTCGCTGGCCGGTCTTCAGATTCTTAGCAAGCCTAAAACATTTTCCAGACCACTGAACAGATTCTGATTTATCTAATTAACTGTTGACATAAATTTGAAACAACTTTCAATGATAGTTGTCATAAAAATTTATTTATTCACCTCAGGTTACTAACCTCAGGTTAGTAACCTCGAGACAGGTTACTAACCTCAGCTTTAATACCGTCTGGACCCTTTTGGGATGAAACTTATACCTAGAGTTGCTCAATTAGTTTTATTATTAAATTTTACTGGTTAAAAAGAAACTGGTCAATTGTCATAACAGTATTTGGAATAATTTTTTTAGCATAATGGACATGTTACTTCTATGCAAATAATCTGCAAGTGAGGACCAGTTTAATTTATAATGCATCAAAATCTATAATTGATATAATTTTTTTACTTTTGAAATTGCAGAAAAGTTCTCTCTGATGCTTTAGGCAACATTTGCTATGGTTATTTATCACAAAACTTTAACCTCGAGCATCAACAACAGAGTTCATGGCTTCAAACTTCCTGGTGTTTTCCTTAATCCAAAAACAAACAGGCCCAAATGTAAGTATTTCAATCAATATAAAGTCAAATTTCAAGATTTGGATGATAATATAATGGACGTAATGGCAAACTTTGTACTGCATAATTATATTGCTAAAGCATCTAAGCCGAAGTCAATATTAAACTTCGATCGTCTCACTCACGATAGTTACTTGGTTGTGACTTCAACAGAAATGATCTATTTTATGAACAAAAACAAGCTAGACTAGTAAGATCTAGACAGCAGCTTTGCAATTTCTATGTCATCAGTGTCATGCAGTAATAAGACTTAAATCGTACGTGAGAAGCTCGGCATTGCTGATGACGATGCTGAATTACTCCCCATAAGTTGGGACGCGGCACATTTTCTTAACTTGGTATTTACTGACGCGCGTGATGATGAGGTACATGGTCTCTATTTGCACTGGTTCATTAAGGGCGCCAACCTTTTTGCTCACCTGTTTAGAGGCGGACGCGGACATGCTGCTCACGAGGCTGCCTCTGAAACAGGAGCTCGTGCAATTTTGGCATTTGCAGTGCAACGGTTTGCCAGCTTGGCGATTAAGTAATGGGACGCAATCGCATCCAGCTACCTGGAGCTACACAACGCATTCCATGTGGATAATGAGGAGCTTCAATGCCAGCTATTTCCTATTTGGTAGTGACTTCGTTTTCGACCTGTGCTGCCTGTTGGAGCTCATGGTGCCGATTCGGTGGCTAATGGAAATTGCTCAAGACTTGTAACTTCCTCACTGGAAGATTGCAGTGCTTTCGCCCAAGGTCTCCTCTTTCTTGTCGCAGCGCACTGAAGAATTTTGCCTTGATGACTATCAACATTTGAAAGAGAGCTACGAGAACGTGCATCCAGGTGGTATCATTGGTATGTACAAAGATGTACCTCTACTAGAGGGATGGCTGGTGGAGTCTCAGAAGGGACTCCATCACGCCCAGTTGTTTGGCGAGTGCGATAACAGAAGGATATGGAGGCCAATGTGGTGAGTTTTGCCTGTGTGCTTCATCGGAGTTTCAATCTGTGCATCGCCAAGTGCATCGGTGAAGCAGGTGCTGATTTTGTTATTTAGACGCTCTTTCCATCGTACACCAGCTTGCTGAAGAAAATCGTGAAGAGTTTATGGAAGAGTACACTCACGCAGCGGCAGCCATTCGGCTCGTTAACCTGGCAGCAAGATGCAAGAATCTTGAATTATCTCTGAACGTATAGCTCGCTCAGAAGTACATTGTGCCCAACATTGCTGCTATTCACAAGTCTTTCTTATCTGTTGTTGGCAGGGATAATTGGCTGACACCTGCTGTCAGCGGTCCTATTACTGACGTTAAAGTGACGCTGGAACGACTGCTTGCATAGCGCGGCACGCACAGTTTTTCTACTCAGGTGATCGCAAGCATGGCCGTCGCCCCCACCGCAGCCCTTTTTTACTGACGTCCTAGCTACTCGATGCAACGTGAGCAAAGTCGTCGACGTAGGCGTCTAACTTCACTGTGTTCATTTGTTGGCCTAGCTGAAACGCCTGGATCGCAAGTGGATGAGTAAGAGGAAGCTCTCGATTGGTAAAATTGTACGATGAAACTTTTTCCAACATGCTAGGAAAAGCTGTAGTTAATACAAAAAATAAGAACAGACACTTCTATTCAAAATTTTGTGTGATACATAAGAGTTTGAAGTTAATCAAGAATAATGCATGAATTATATAAAATGTTATAAATAGAAGGTAATACTAATTAATGAGTAGGGTAATGATAGTCGAAAGCTGCAACTGATTTTTCTGGACCAGTTGTATTCGTGTTTCTTTTCAGTGCTTATTTTCCTGTGAAAGGATACTACTACTTTGTGTTTGCACAAGCACCAGTCTATGAATTATCAGTTTTTTTGCTAAAGCTTCATTCTTCTTTGCTCCATTTATTTCCTTATTTTTAGTTGCAGGTGAATCCCCCTTCTTCTACTGCTGTGCTGTCTAATTCCAGAACAACGCTTGAATCTGTGGTGCAGAAAAAATATAAAAATCCATGCATATAATTATCATAAAGCAGCAAAGTCTTGATGCAATATAATTCATAAATTGTAAATATTTCATGAAAATGTGCATGATTATAAGTCGTAAGAGATATGTTCATGAGTGTATAAAACAAAGAACAATGTAAATAAATATAATCAGAAATAATAAAAAAAATAATCGTTAGAATCGTTCCACCGTACGTTAAGTTATGGTAGACATTGCCTGTCATACCACAAAACCACAATTTAGTGGATTCGGTGTTTCATAACATTTACGTTGGGGCTACATGGACGTGTCTTCTGAGCTCCCATAATCCCATAGGCAAAAAACAACAACTAGAAGAAGATAACATTTCTGTTGTGGCTTTCATACCTACGTTCAATACCTTGACTTTTTATTTTGTTCGGCATACATGCTGCATTGAAGGTTCCGTACCTCCGGCGTACACGCAGCACCATCCTGGGTATGAAAGGGGGCTCCTGATACTGAACTTCCATGAACTACACAAAGAACAGCTAACCAAGCTGCTGGCAGTGAATTCAATTGGGAGTAGGGAAGTGAGGTGCAGGTTACCACAAATGCAATCCTTAACCCATGGAGTCATTGGTCCTGTGGGTGTGGAGACTGATGTAGAGGAAATTCTGTTGGAGCTGAAAAATGGCATCCATCTTTGCAATCAGCATGAAGAATAATGAAGGACAAAAACCAAACCCCTTCACAGTGTCTCCAGTTGACTTTCTCTGGCAAAGAGTTACCTGACTATGTGAGCATGGGATATCAGCGTTTTCCAGTCCGCTTATTTGTTGATCGTCCATGGCAATGCTATAACTGTCAAGGGTTTTTTCACAAGGCTGCTCACTGCAGGTCCAGGACTCGATGTGTGATTTGCTCAGGAGCCCACAGCTCCAAGGACTGCCCTAACAAAAATTCAACATCAGCAAAGTGTGCTAACTGCCAAGGAAACCATACAGCATGTTATGGGGGTTGCTTCAAAATGAAGGAAGCCAAGGCAGTGGAAAAGGTGAGAGCTGAACAAAACGAGTCTTACCAAGATGCAGTTCAGGCTGTTAGGTCTGTGCAGAGGCCTTTGCAGAAACCAATGGTCAGTGTTGACTTGGGTAGTTCTGATAGGCAAATGGGTTCTTCTCTAACTCCTAACATTATCAGGCAGACAGAAACACAAGGAATACGAAGCCCCAGAGTCAAAGAGATGAGTACCGTCAACCGGAGCAACTCAGGACTGGTGGGGCAACTCGGGACGCACCTCCGACACGGCGTAAAACTGTTATAGTAGCGAAACTAATTGGAATATTGCAAAACTAAATATAGTGGCGCAAACGTCAACATTTTTCCTATCTATGTAGTATAAAAGCAGTCGAAAAATACGACATTTACTAGCTTTGAAAAATTCCTGAAGAAAATGGTGAAAAACGCTGTTTTGAAAAGTTACTTCTGCTAAGGTCTGTAGCAAAAAAAATATTCGCCAGACTTCAGAGTACTGTTAGTAATGGATGAGTACGCTCTGCATGCTTCAAGTGTTTTAAAATGAAGTTTCATTCCCAGTGTCCCGAGTAGCCCCGTTCGACGGGGTATACTTGGGACACTCTTTTTTTGCTTCTGGCACCTTACGAATAGCATATGGAATTTTTTTGAATATGCCATTCGATAGCCCTCGCAAAGAGCTATAAAATGAGCCTAAACTTGTTTATGAAATGTTTCATCGTAAGAAGTTATTAACAAAAAATGCTCAAAACCGTCCCGAGTAGCCCCGGTTGACGGTACCCAAACAGAAGCTATAGAGGCAGCTAGTCAAACTTATGCAGAGACAGAACGGATATCTCACCCTCCAAAATTCAATTTGGAGGACATTACAACTATAGCCATGGTAGTCCTGGACAGGCTGGAATTCTAAAATTCGTGGATCACATAAAAAAAACGTTCCGCCTTAAAAAAAATGTTCCAGGCAACTAGAAACAGGTTTGCAGGCCGTCAGAAATCAGCTTCGGTTGCAGTAGCTATGATTGTATGAACGTCAAGTCAGACAACACAGAGAAGGTCCCATGCAAGATTGTTAATTGCGCGCATCACTCACAGATGAGCAAGAGGATGGATCTACAGAAGGAAATACTATTTACTCCCAACATAATAGTTTCAAATTAAATATAAAAAAACATTTATGGCACCTATTTGTTACCTCAGCTTTCAAATTGAGGAGAAACTCATTGGCAGTTGGAGAAACTTCTCGAAGTTGAAGAAAAGGCAATGCACAACAAACAACATGACATATTTTCTGCAGCTAACTCCATCTTGTTTTGTGGTTGAGGACTTCAATGCCCACCATCATATGTGTGACGCAAGAACGCACAGCAACAGAACAGGAGTTAATCTAGTTGATAGCTTGGCAGAATTCCCTAATCTTTATTTGATAACACTGCACTCTCCCTACCTATTTACATGTCAAAACAGGCAACTTTTCTGCTTTTGACCTGTGTTATGTATCAACAGATTTGGTACCAAGTGCCAGTACAGCAATCCCTTGATTGGCACGGTTTTGAATACCGCAGTTTTGATTAATGCGGAAAAAAATTTTGCAACCTACCCTTGATCTACGCGGTGCCAGTTTTGATTAGCGTGATTTTTTTTCACAATGCATCATTTTCCTGCCTCTAGCCAGAGGTGTTACGTTCGTAACAGAAGTGTTACTTTTTGCTTATTAGATCTTATGTTGTTACTTTTGTTATGACTTTTGGAAAAATTCACCAAATGTTGTTACTTTATGAATTTCAGCCAATAATTCTTTAAATAAGGTCCTGTTCCGTAGGCACTCGTGCTGACTACAGAGTCGGTTTAACCGCGCCTTGTCTCGTTCATAACTCAAATGGTCAAGTTCGGCAATGTTCGCCGGTAAGTGCGCCATGCCGGTGCTCTAGTTACTCGTTAGCCTTCAACTGGTCAAGATCGCTGCCATATCTACTGCTCACTTTTATCAAATATGTACATAATTTTCCTTGATAAATTACCGTCATAATTATGGACAAAAAGGGAACACTTGAACGTAAAAATATCACTTTGGAGACTAAGCTTGAATGATGAATTGAACTAAGCAAAATATGATGAATTTTAGTGGAAAAAATAATTATTATGTAACATTGCTATTTTTGAGGATTCATTATAATTATTCCCATATATTCTTGAGCTTGATTAGCGCGGTTTTGCTTAACATGGTAAAACTCGGGGATTTATTAACCGCCTTAATCAAGGGATTGCTGTATTGTGCTGGAGGATGAGATGGGGGGCAACCATGAGCTGGTACTCATTACACTTAACTATAACCATGCCATAGCAACTTTCAGAGCTAGACCGAGGTGGATTTTTAAACCTGACAGCTGGTGGACATGGAAGGCAGCCCTGGGTCATGCCCAGAGAAGTGGAGATTTTGGGGAGTAGGTAACAACTTTTACAATAAGGCTGATTCAAATGATCGGAAATGTGTTCAGGAAGACCCCAGAACTGGTAACCCCAATATACTAAAATCAGACCTGTGCTGCCCTTGTCTAACAAAGACATGCTACAAGAAACAAGTTAAAGAATACCCCCAAACTGGCTAATTTGATAGCACTCCAGAGCAGAGACACTTGTGAAGCAAGAAATCAAGAAAGCCAAAAAGGAGTCATTCAAAAACTTCATCTCAGGAATTTTCAGTTTTACCTCAGTGATCAAGGTATGGAGGAGAATTGGGGAACTGGCAAATAAACAAGCAGTCCATTGCGCTACTCCACTATTTTACAATCAACAATATATCACAGATCCTCTTCATATAGCAAACATAATAGCTGAGCAATATGCAAGCTTGGTGGGTGCAGCAGGCCTGAGAGGTTCTCACCCTGCCAGTGAGTCCTACATACTCCCTATTGCTGTTGCTGTAAGTGTGGAGCATCCTGCTGCATATAATGATTCATTCTTGCTGTATGAGCTGTGGCAAGCTTTGAAGGTATTGAATATGTCATCACCATGCCATGACATGGTGCATAATGCAATGTTAAAGCACCTCTTGCCAGACTATGAAGACTGGCTCCTGGATATATTAAATCACTGCTACAGGAATGGGGAGATACCAACCATATGGAGACATGCTACTATCATACCCATACTTAAACCCGGAAAGTCCCCCAGTGATCCAGCATCATATCGCCCAATTTTACCTTGCATTCCAAAATTATTAGAGCGAGTTATTAGCTCACTGCTGATATATGCTTTGGAGACTTCTGGGAGTCTGAGCCCCACCCAGAGTGGTTACAGGTGCCATCTTTGTGCCTTGAATCAGGTTGCCAGGTTGGAAATGTGTATCTGCCACACGGCCCACACCTTGCGCAAGAGGCAGCTGTGTGCAGCAGTAGTATTCTTTGACCTATCCAATGCCTATGACTGTGTATGGCACCTAGGGCTGCTGTACAAGCTTCAGAAGATTGGCTTTAGAGGACAAATGTTGTCCTGGATCAATGCATACCTTAGCTCATGCACCTTTAGAATATTCTTTGAAGGTGCTTATTCTGGCAAGCTCCCCATTTTGTCGGGTCCCTCAGGGTCCCAGGGATCAGTTCTTTTTACCACTCTGTTCAATATTATGATGTCAGATTTACCCAGTGTACCAGATGTGATAATCTCAATATGCAGACAACTTAGCAGTAGGATACTGAAGTGGTGCTCTAGGGGGACACATTTAGAAAAATCTTGCATCCCAGGTAAGCCAGTTCCATGATATTGTGCTCCATGATGATAGAATTGTGCACTGGGCAACATAGAATGAAAAGTAATTAATCTAAACTATGATTTATTTCTCCAAAAAATATGATGGTAGTTACTAAAATATTCCTTTCTGTTTCAGGTATGTTTTTTACAATCTTTTTTTATGGTAGATTAACTTGACTCAATTAAAATGGTGTGAGATTATGAGCAGTCCTATAAGCTAACAGATACAGAAAAAATGCTATAAGGCTGCTGATACGAAGCTTGCAGTGGACAAGGTTGTTGTAAATGCTCAATGGCATGTTCATGGATACGGTAATATGACAATAATAATACGGTAATATGGTAATGTCATATGGTAATGTCATATCAATATAGGAAAAACAAGTAAAAATCACAGAAAATGTCATTTATTCTACATCTACATCATCCACAAAGGAAGAGGAGGACTTAAGAGTGCTGTTAGTAATGAATGAGTACGCTCTGCATGCTTCAAACATTTCCAAATTAAGTTTTATTTCAAATGTCCCAGATTACTTCATTCCCAGGGGTAATTTGGGATGCTTTTATTTTGCGTCTGGCACCCTGCAAATAGCATATGGAATTTTCTAGGAGATGCCATACAATAGCCCTTGCAAAGAGCTTTAATATGAGCACAAACTTGTTAAAGAAATATTGCCTGGTAAGAAGAGCTCTATAAACAAACAACGTGCATTACTCCCTTATTATTACCCTATTTGACAGTAGTAAATGTATGATTTCTTAAATTGCTTTATGCTACATAGATAGGAACAATGTTAAACTTTATGCCACTATTTTTAGTTTTGCAATATTTCAATAAGTTTGGTTTTTACAGCAGTTCTATGAAATGTCAGAGGATTGTCCCAATTTACCCCACCCGTCCATTATTACCTAGTTTGACATGACATCATTCCACCAAAATTTGATGTTCTGAATTTCAATTCAACCCTTCTTTCAAAACATTTTGTTAATGTTCTCTTAGTTGTGGTCATGCTACTGGCACCCCGCCTAAATCTTTTGCTGCCAAAACATTTGTGTTAATGGTCTATTACTTGTGGTCATGTGAGACAGATTGCTTGCTGCAATGAAAATATGAGGCATTCTTGATGAAAAGATTGCATAATAATGTTCAAATTTTGCTCTAATATGAAGCAAAAGGTTCAGTTGCTGTATTTAAGGTAAAATTAGAGATATGATGCAAATGTTTATACAGTTTGAATGTTAACTTTCATGGTTTTTTAAATGTGTTCATGGTTCAAAACAGGAATCACAGCCTCGAAATTGTGAAAATCATGGCCCCCAAAAGGGCAGTCATAAGTTGAACAGTGGACTTTATCCACACTAGTTGGAAAGTAGAGGTTCCTTACTAGATGAAATTATGGTATATACGGTACTTTTTATGCATTCTTCAAACAAAAGTACATTTGTCATCTATTCAGTATACTCCTAGTATTCAGCACAAAACAAACTATTTGTAATTGATGGCACAGTTTTATTAAATGCATGCATCAAACTCATAATTGGTTTACCAAAAACAAATATTTCTTAATAAATCATACCATAGGACTATTATTAACTCTTGGCAAGTAGAAACAGTGTGTGTGTTACAAAGCTCTTGCAAGAGATCAATTTAAATTTTATTCATCATTAGTGTAATATATTTTCAGATGAACTAACTTCTAATTGGCTCTCTTACAGAAAAAATTGCAGCTCATTTATACAGATTTATTTAAAATTTAATCAATGGCTATTCAATTGAATGTAAGGTTTAAGCTAGTCATGATATTCTTTTTTGCCCAAAGCCATAGTCACTTGGTTTTCCCTCCAGGTTCAGATGTGGGATACATAGTTCCTGGTGAGTGCTACACTTTTGAAATGCCTTGAAAGTTGACTATAGAATAAACCACATGCTCTGCTATTAAGTTAGGGTCAAAGTAATTTACTTGTGGAGCTTGAATTTATAAGCCATATTTTCTTATTGGTCACTGCAAAGTAAATTATTATTAATACCTACATTTTTTTCTCTATTTTTATCTAGGTTGCATATTTTTCAAAGCATTTCATGTGTTTTTCCTGTCATTGAGTAAATTTGTTTAATTCAACTTCCACATAATAAATAATTTCTTCACCAAATATTATGATATTTTTAACTTGAACACATTTGTCCTATATTAAAGAATGCATGATGATGTTGAGATGAAATGAAAAGATATATTGCATGTTGTTTTTAATAATGGATGTTCAAATTCATTTGCATTTCTATTGATACACTTGTGGTTGACTGTTTAGGCTACAAATGTTTCTTGGACACTTTCATTTTATTTTGTTATTTTTCAATGAAAAAGTGATTATTGATTACTCTAGCTTCAGAGAAAAACAATAAAACTCCATAAAATAATAAAATCTCAAAAAATTGAATATAAATATTTTGGCAGATGCTGAAGAACAGCAAAGCCTACAAGGAAAAACAGATTACCCTGATGTTCCTCACAATGAACTGGCTGAAGATCAAGTTATTCTTCACACCAGACAAGTGAGTTATCTAGCATAGTGTGCATTCACTTTTTATTTCCCTATTATTTATGTTAATTAAAAGCAGTCACAGTTGTGACTTGCTTTATTGGTCTTGTGTCTCACTGTGACTCACAATATTGCAATAAAGTGAGTCACAGTAGTGACTTGCTTTATTGGTCTCGTGACTCACAATATTGCAATAAAGTGAGTCACAGTTGTGACTTGCTTTATTGCACTTCACTGTTGTGGGAAGTCCTTTTCAGTGATACTGCAAGGAAGTAGGATTTCCCTACTAGGGGTCCTGCAAACCCCCCTCTCCTGAGATGCAATGTAATGTGAAATCAAAGTTAAAATTAAAGCAGGAGTTTAAATTTCAGTGTTAACATTACAAGTAGATTGCATATTGTCTAACATAATTCACTAATGTAATCACATTAAAGGTGTTGTGGTTGTATTTGATATTTTATGGTTGTATTTAGTGCACTCCTTAGGTTGATCATATTAATCCTATGTTTAATTTTCAGACTGGGTAAAAACGGACAGACTGGTACATACCATTATTTGAGGTTGAGTAGACCCCCGTGCCTTGGTTTTGCACTGGTTCTTTTTTCTTATCTGTTCACTGTACACACATTGTTCTTCTTGTGTTGCTGCTCAATAAATTGTTAAATAAAAACAAGGAAAAGTCAAGTAAAAAGGTGGATTGGGATGGCTGTTGGGGAGGTGGAGACCATCACTAATTACTTGTTTTCCTGACCTCTTGCAACTAACACCCTAAGACCCACAATGTGGCTGATAACACAATTCTACTACACAAATCTTACTACACCACCTACAGCAGCTTTGCATCATCATGGGTTTTCATGAAATATGAATGAGAAAAATCACATGGGGATCTTTGCTGGTTGGTGGGTTCCAGAAAAACAATAAGCAGACTTAAACAGCCTTTGAAAAAGTAAATATTACTAGATGCACTTCTGTGATATTCATTTTGTGATAGTTTGGGAAGGGTTTACAAACACCTAGAGCAATGAAAACTTACCAAATAATTATATTATAAATACCTACTTGAATCAGTACTATCATTAAATATATTTGACATCGCAGATTCTATCTATCATGGCCAGATCTGGAACTTAAGTACTGTAATATTAGTTTATAAAATGGAAGAATAAATGTCTTTCTCAAGAAGTTCCTTTGAAAATCTATGCATTGCCACTTTGATATAAAAGTGCAAGGCAGAGTATGCATAGATATAATGTCAGGACGCCAGAAAGAAATGCCTACACAGTAAACCTGCAAGTATCAGGAAATTTCACCTCTGAGCCTGACTGTGCCACTGATTGCTCATTGTTTCTGCCTGACAAGAATGACATTGACTACAACCACTGAACATAACTTGTTTTAAGCATTGAATATGTGTACAATAAAGAGAATTAAGTGTTGTCATCACCCTCGCCCCAGTGTGTTAAACTGCTTAGGAGTCTTATGGGAAGAGACATTACATATTTCAGGCAGATGCATTATGTACAAAGCTGTTATTGTTTGAATCAAGATAGGTAACTTGTTCTGGTGGTGGCCTGACACATACAACCTAAGAATCATTTAGCTTCCATCAAGGGGAAATGGTTATTGTTTAGCATTTTAGTAGCTTCAACTCTTCACATTATAAGAAGCAATGAATACAATGATATTTGATTGGCTATTGTGCCACTGCCTTGTATAATTTTCATGGATGTATAGTACAATCCTGATAAATGAAAATATTTTTACAATCATGATACTTTACCTTTGTTATTTATGAAATATTTATGAACCTCTTTTCTTCAAGACTAGAGAAGACAGTGAGAGTGGAGGCAAAAGCAGCAGCTATTCCGACCTGTGGTATCCTCACCGCATCGTAGACGCAGGATTACCTATTCAACACCAAACAGGTAATTAGCTGCCGTGCAGCAATATGTAATGTATTATGTTATCTTTGCTGCATATGAATATATTTATGTTTTTTTTTCTGGTGCAAAGCGCATGCACAGTCATTATAACACTGATTTTTTTGTCAATGTAAAAAAATTTCAAATATGAAAAAAATCATTTTAAGATGAAAATTTTAATGTATCAAATATTATTAGGTGCTTCAGAGTGCTTGTGGCATTTGAACCTTGTTGCATCATGGTGTTAACTGAGGAATTTCATTCCATTTTGCCATATAAACATGTACGTATAATAATAAAGCTATTATTTTCAGACGTGTCAAACACTGTGCCGGAGAGTCTGCTGGACGACAAACATGGAGTCAAGATGGGGGTCAAAGATGTGCATTGTGATGATGGACAGGTCTGTGCTTATCTTTATTGGGTTTTTTAGTGGATGTTGAAATTGATGTTATGTTTAGGATGTTAAAAGACTTGGGGGAAGATCCTGGGGTGTTTAAAAACTTTACTAGTTTCTGACTTTAGATCTTATACTTGCCTACTGGCCGCAGACAACTGCTGTGACACTTCCCAACTCCAACTCCATTTGACTCAAACACTCCCAGATTATTACAGAATAATGAATGAAGTTTGTCTTCCTATTTGAATAGAAAGATACCTTAAAAATCACTGAAGCACGAGGTTGATGATGCCGTTTCCCACAACACCAGTCATGTTGTGTGTTATTGTAATGCATTGTTCTCTGCTATGCATTATATTTGTCTCGGTTACCTGCATGACGGATTTCGTTTTCTTCGTACTGTTAACCAAGTTAATGGATCATCAGTTCCAAATTTAAAGTCCAGTGAAGTTTCAATTTTATTTTCGAAAGCAGAGTCCGTAAACTGAAAACAAGGATAATACAGCAAGATAAATAACTTTTCAATATAAACCATAAATAGACAATTTAGTTCAAAATAATCATCACAAACGAAACTATGTTCCAAGAAACATCTGTATCAGCAATGGTAGCTCAGTAACTTACTAAGGAGAATGCCCAAGGTGATGAACTCTTAGCAAATCTCAAGTAAACTCTGATGAAATTTAGCGGTATTGAATTCATATGAAATAGGTAAATACAAAATAAACAAGTCAAAATTGGTACTGAGATCATGAAATGGTTATAGAGACAAACTACTGGCATGTGAATGTGCGAATCTGGCATCAGTAGCTGCCGAAAGACTAAATGCGAATGAGCTCTGGAAGAGCATTGAACTATCTAAGTAAAGGCCACAGGTGCCATTCGCAGGTTTTGACCCCAAATACTAGACATTAAAAAAAACTCACCGTTTGCTAACGCGACAATTTTATTGTATATTTTCTTCAAATTATTAAATCCTCAGTACCTTTATCTTCATTTGAATGAATGAAGTAGAACTCAAGAAGAACTATTTATCTACCTGAAGTTATAACTTACAACTCTAAATTTTGCTTGCTTTGATTGTCCATGTATTGATCAGTAAAAAGTTGTCTTTTTTCCTGCATTTCTATGCGTTGCAATATATATGAGATGAACAAATTAAGTTTGTTAAGCAAATCTTCATTATTGATATATAGACCCTTCAGAAATAAATAAGTTTACTATGAATTATGATAGAAAAGCATCAATTGAGTTTATTTCTATTAAAATAATAATTAAATAAATTAATTAATAATAAATTAATTTCAACAACTCATTACTGACCATATTATCTGGGGACCAAATTTCTCATTACTCATTAGCGATAATTAAACTGATTAGGTGCCGAGGCCTGATGATTGTATGGCATTTGTGCAGTACGAGGAGCGCGTTCCGTCCTACGGCGACCACCGCCCCATCTGGCCCGCCTTCGGCGAGTACAAGTTCGTCCCGCCACAGCGCTGGCTCCACAACATCGAGGTGGCGTGTCGGTGGTGGTGTGGTGGTGGCATGTGGCGGTGACATGTGGCGGTGACATGTGGCGGTGGCAGAGATTGTGGTGGTGACAGACATTGTGGCGGTGACAGACATTGTGGTGGTGACAGACATTGTGGTGGTGGCAGACATTGTGGTGGTGGCAGACGTTGTGGTGGTGGCAGACATTGTGGTGGTGGCAGACATTGTGGCGGTGACAGACATTGTGGTGGTGGCAGACATTGTGGTGGTGGCAGACATTGTGGTGGTGGCAGACATTGTGGTGGTGACAGACATTGTGGCGGTGGCAGACATTGTGGTGGTGGCAGACATTGTGGTGGTGACAGACATTGTGGTGGTGACAGACATTGTGGTGGTGGCAGACATTGTGGTGGTGACAGACATTGTGGTGGTGGCGGACGTTGTGGTGGTGACAGACATTGTGGCGGTGGCAGACATTGTGGCGGTGACAGACATTGTGGTGGTGGCAGACATTGTGGCGGTGACAGACATTGTGGTGGTGGCGGACGTTGTGGTGGTGGCGGACATTGTGGTGGTGACAGACATTGATGTGGTACAGAGAAATAAATATGTGTGTGGTCCAGAGAAATATATATGGTGTGGAGACAGAAATGTAGACACCCGATATTGCTGTGGTGACAAGCTTTGTGGTTATAGACGCATTTTCTTCACGGTAGAATGATGGTGGGAAGTTTACACGGTGGAAAAATGCCTTTTGGTATCCAAAATCATCTTAATTCCAATGTGAAACATTGAAGGCCAGAATTCAACGGCATTTCTCTTCATTGTGGCATCATTGTAGATGCTAAATTCCTACTCGTGTCATAGATGGTTAAGCGTCATGAGATTTAAATGAATTATTAGAGCATGACTTTTCATTAATAATTTATCATTAATGCATGACTTTTACTCATTACTTGTTCGTCATTTGTGTATGACTTTTACAGCACGGGGCCGTGGTGATGCTGTACCATCCCTGCACCCAACCTCACCTCGTGGCCCAGCTGCGCACCCTGGTGACGGGGTGTCTGTACAAGCACGTTATCACCCCCTACACACCCCTCACCCCTGCTAAGGTGAGTGTCTCCCCCTACACACCCCTCACCCCTGCTAGGGTGAGTGTCACCCCTACACACCCCTCACCCCTGCTAGGGTGAGCATATGACCTTATGATGAGTTCGGGACTCTCTAGTCCACGGTCACGCTGATGCGCCGCCTTCGTCGTCCTCCGTCTCCGTCTCTTCGTCGTCCTCCGTCCTCCGTCTCGCCCTCGGGTCCCGGATGTAACGTTGGACGTGTAACGATAATCCTAGAGGAAGTCTCTTTAGGCAATTTACAGCCACGATAATCTAAGATGAAGTCTCTTAGGACATTTACAACCACGATAATCTAAGATGAAGTCTCTCAGGACATTTACAACCACGATAATCTAAGATGAAGTCTCTCAGGACATTTACAACCACGATAATCTAAGATGAAGTCTCTCAGGACATTTTACAACCACGACTAAGTCTAATCTAATAAGATCTAATCTAAGATGAAGTGTCTCTCAGGACATTTACAACCACGATAATCTAAGATGAAGTCTCTCAGGACATTTACAACCACGATAATCTAAGATGAAGTCTCTCAGGACATTAACAACCACGATAATCTAAGATGAAGTCTCTTAATGCATTTTACAGCCACGATAATCTAAGATGAAGTCTCTGAAGACATTTTACAACCACGACTAAGTCTAATCTAATAAGATCTAATCTAAGATGAAGTCTCTTAATGCATTTTACAGCCACGGTAATCCCAGAAGAAGTCTATATATTTTATTGATGTTGCAGCCGCTGGCGCTGGTGGCGTGGGGCTGTCGCATGGAGATGGCGTACGTGGACGCCACGCAAGTCAAGGACTTCATCCGCAGTCACGCCCTTAAAGGACCTGAAGGAATCCTTCGTAAGCAAGGCCTCTACACTGAAGGACTCGTCCAGGCCAGCCACGTTCCTGAAGGACACTCTGATGAAGGCCTTGAGCTATGTCCCCAGTGAATATTGGCTGGTGATCTTTGGACGAAATATTGGCTATTGATCTTTGGACGAAATATTGGCTTGTGATCTTTGAACGAAATATTGGCTTGTGATCTTTGGACGAAATATTGGCTTGTGATCTTTGAACGAAATATTGGCTTGTGATCTTTGGACGAAATATTGGCTTGTGATCTTTGGAGCGAAAAATTGGTCTTGCGATCGGAATGAAACAGAGTTCATTATATCTTATCTCGCTGTTATACCTAGCAGTTGCATTGCATGAATAACTATAATACACTAATTACTTTGGTCTCTCTATTGTATTGAGTGACTTGCATTGAATGTATGTTGCTTTAAGTGGTATGGCGCTATTTTATTTATTTCTTATATAATTTATTGACGGCAGCAATAAAGCGAATATTTAGGCTACATGTGTGAGCTGCCGTGCAATGTCTGATGATGCTGTGCGATATTCTTAATAATTGCGTAAATGTCTCATTACAAATAATTGCATTAACGTCTTATTAGAAGGAATCTCATTACTAAAGGTACGAGTTCTACGTGTAAATTCGCCAACTTCGTCATTAAAAGGAATCTCATTACTCAAGGTACGATTTCTATTTGGCATAAATATGCCGATATGTGGTGATTATCATACCAATTTCCATTATCCAGTCACAAGAAATTCATTCATGAGATTAATATTTAATATAATTTGCATTTCTTATGTTAAAGAACTGGTTAATCTCTCCCAGCTAATTTGATAATTGCCTCGACTAATAATAAATTTATAATTGCTGCGATTATAGTCATTTACGGTTTGTTATTCGTATTCTACCTTAAATAAATTTAGTGGTGATTAAAACCATCTTAGATGTCTTAACATGTCATTGCTTAGAGGAAGCTACGGCCTTGCATGCCTACCATTCCTGCATGGAGAGGTATGGAGGCAGTCTCCTGTACAGCCTAAAGCTTACTCCACATTCCTGCATGGAGAGGTATGGAGACAGTCTCATCTGTACAGCCTAAAGCTTACTCCACATTCCTGCATGGAGAGGTATGGAGACAGTCTCCTCTGTACAGCCTAAAGCTTACTCCACATTCCTGCATGGAGAGGTATGGAGACAGTCTCATCTGTACAGCCTAAAGCTTACTCCACATTCCTCTCACGTTTATAAATTTTAGTATTTTAATAAAATTACTGACATTATCGTAGAATTTATCTAAGTTTATATTGTTTTATCTTTACATTGTTCAATTTTTACGATCTAAGGAAGGACTTGTTTATTATATTTTGTTTGTGACTCACTCGCGAGTCTTCTTAATCCTATAGGAGTCCAGGCGTCAGGCATGATTCTTTTGTAATTCATGTAATTCATGACAAATGTAATTCATGTTGATTTCTTCTTGTTTTATAAAGAAAATCTTTGCAGTAATGTAAGATGATGAACCTGCAAGGTATCTACACCAGCTACAGTCGAGTTTATTCTCACTAGCGTTGAATTTTTTCCTTTTTTGCCGTTTTCTATGAATCTCTTCTTGATGTGCTTAAGATTTCGTTCACCATCCGTTATTTGTAAGCAGTTTTACGTTGATATTACGTGTTTTCATCACTACCTCTATAGTAATTCATATTTTCGCTAGGAACTTTGCAACTCGTGTTAAATTTGCACCCTATAGTGGCATCAAGATTGATTGATTCGTGTTGAATGATTGAGAAATAAATGATGAATACTTTGAGAACTTGATGGTGCATTCGTCTTGCCATACCTGCTTTGTGACGGTGTAAGCTGGTTTTATAGGTACACTATTGCAGCTCACTATACCTGCCCTCCGCTACACTATTGCAGCTCACTATACCTGCCCCCCGCTACACTATTGCAGCTCACTATACCTGCCCCCCGCTACACTATTGCAGCTCACTATACCTGCCCCCCGCTACACTATTGCAGCTCACTATACCTGCCCCCCGCTACACTATTGCAGCTCACTATACCTGCCCCCCGCTACACTATTATAAATGACAGATTTACTGCAGTGTTTTAAGTCACATTTTACATTAATTAATCATTTCGAACTTAATCAGCTGAGCGCGGTAGCCGTTTATGTGCCAGAAATTTAGCAGAGAGTTTAGTACAAATGAAAAAACCTGCACTGAACTTTGAACAAGTAAAATACTCTGTAGAACCAAGGATTTTGAAGTATGTGGAACACGAAAAGTTATGAGCAACCAAACTGAAGTCATTTTCTAGAAGACGATTGCCACGATTGCGATAGTAATATCAGCAGTGCATTATAATATAACCTCTACGTAAGATATTCATGTGTTTGATTTTGCTTTCACATAGTAATTGACCTAAAATGTTGATGTGTGAAAAAGGTAAAATGTTAATATTTGATAGAGTAAAAAGTTAAATAGTTTGAAAATATTAGTTAATATGTGGACAATTCTCGCCAAATGTAGTAACAGCAGCGTAAAAAATCATAATAGCTATGCAGATTAGAGGTAACCTCTGCCTAAATTTCTTCGTTTTTTTTATGATTTATCTTATTTAAAAATTGAAGTCTGAATTATAGGTTGTTGGGTGGATCTGATTTCAAAACAACTATTTCTTATGTAGCATGTTTGTTTAGGCTTCTCTTAATGCTGTAATAGGAGGTGTCGTCAGGAGCTAATGTCATTCTGTAGACAGAACGTTTATAGACCGACGACATTACGCAACCTTTGAATTTGCTTTCGTTTCGTTAAGTATATTTACTCGGACCTTTTCGAAATTTACCCCAGTTCCTCCAATAATTCGGTTAGCTAATTTAGTTTGATGTATTTATTTTGTATGTTATACTCTTGAACCATATTGTTGCATACCACGTTAACCTGTTTATCTCGTATTACAAAATTGTCGTGTTTTTATGTGCAGAAACTCACCTTCAATAAACCTGATAAAAGTGTCGAATCATCCTGTTATTTTCACGAAACTCTGGGGAAAGCTTTATAATATTTTTATGCCAAAATATGTATTGATAAAAAACTCGCATTTATTCTGTATATCATTTATTGTGTTCGTGTTTTGAAGCGAAGCAGAAATTTCACTTATAAAATAATGCATGTGTTTCACGCGAAGGGAAAGACGTGCGGGAGGCGTGCGCTGTAAGGCCTTCAGTGAAAGTCTCGACGTAGTTTTCTTTTCTACTTACTACGTACATTAGTACACTTCAATTTATTTGCTGTTTTCACTTAATGTAGAAACTCCATTATATTTTTCAAAAATATATATGAACTGTTTCCTTCTAATTCGATGTTGACAGCAATGCATGTGTACTAATATTATGTTAACATATTGAAGACATGTTAACATATTGAAGACATGTTAACATATTGAAGACATGTTTCATTTATTTATACAGAACAACACGCTGTCTCTACTTGATATACTTACCTATTAAAGTAAAACTCGAATTCCAGAAATTGTAGCATTATTCGGAATCATTTATTTTAGTATAAATAAATTGCGTTCACAAGTAAATGGTTGAAATTATCTTCGCAATGATAATTCAGTTGATTTTTGGTGTTTTGCAACTTTGACTGGATCTTGAGAGACGGTTTCGCTGGAGAGGTCAAGTGGATGAAGGAGAGGGACCAAAAATTCAAGTACTGCTGCATGAATAGTATTAATTCCGAGTAATAATTATGCGTGTAATTCTATTAATTACTGTACAACACTATAATAATTATGTGAGTAATTAATTTACTACTGTAATAGTAAATTATGCGAGTAATAATTATGCGAGTAATTTAATTAATTACTGTACGACGCAATAATAATTATACAGACAAATATTGTGTCGTGAGCATCTCATGAAGTTGACTAAAGCAGCTTTTGAAGATAGCGAGAATATGAGTTATTCCCACATCTAAGTACTCCAGGTAGACTCACGTTATTAACCATGAGTAGTACCGGTACTGCAGCTTAATTACTGAAGTATCTAATTTGTGAAAGACGAAGACTAATCAAACCTGAACTTGATACCGTAATCTGTAAAGTTCTTCTTGATCCAATCCTCGAGCTTCTCTTGTTGCTGCTGACTAATTTTCTCCTTCCAGGTGCCAGCCAGCTTTGCCTGAATAAAAAAAAAATTATAAATTTTCCCTTCACTCTTTGTTTCTAATTTAAAAATTTGTCCAATATTTTTTCCTCTATTTCTTTATCGAATGAATAAATGCATTTTATGCGCGAAATCCACGTTGTCACTGAACAAAATGTTTTGCTGACCTAAATATTCTTCTGTAAAGTCTGTGTTACCCATAACCGGTATCGGGAAGTTCAAAATAAGATGTCAATCCCAATGAAAACCGAGAGAAATTTATTACTGCAGTCGATGTGTAAGCGTGCGTAAATCGAAAACTTTTTCTGTTCAAAAGTTTTTTGCTTGTCTTTAACCCTCTACCGCCGTATGTCACTCTCCGGGAACATAACTTTCAACTTAAATTATACGCAAACAATTGAGTGCAGCAACCTGAGGACGTTTGTACGCAACAGAGAACATTTTAAAGTTGTCGTACGTGGCGGCAACCATCAGTGCAAGTCATTTTGCGCTCACTAGAACTCATCCTTTTTGGGAAGTACGCGCGTGACAATATTGCTCCGGTTACTAATATTACTAATATTATATGAGTAATGTTTATATGCTACTAATATTGCCCCGGTTACTCGTGTCAGGCGGTAGAGGGTTAAAACTTCACTAATTCAAATCATTATCAGAAGATAAGTTATTCTTGAAGAAAAGCTGCTTTGGTTAAACTTTACCGTAAACCTTAACTGACACACCCTGCCTCACTAAAAATTTTTTCCTGTTCCCCCACTTCTCTATTGTATGGGTCACCCTGCCTCACCAAGAGCCCTTCTTGTTCCCCCACATCTCTATTGTATGCCTCACCCTGCCTCACAAAGAGCCCCTCTTGCTCCCCCACTTCTCTATTGTATGCCTCACCCTGCCTCACCAGGAGCCCCTCTTGCTCCCCCACTTGTCTATTGTATGCCTCACCCTGCCTCACCAAGAGCCCCTCTTACTCACAAAGAGCCCCTCTTGCTCCCCCACTTGTCTATTGTATGCCTCACCCTGCCTCACAAAGAGCCCCTCTTGCTCCCCCACTTGTCTATTGTAGGCGTCGTGTCCAGCTGTCTTGAAGGGGTCGCTGTCTTGCATGGTCTTGAAGCTCGTCTTCTGCAAGACCTGCGCAACAAAAGACTGCTGCTCTTAACTGCGTTAGTTGCTGCTCCTAATTGCATTAGTAAATAAAAAGACTGTTGCTCTTAATTGCATTGATTGCTGTTCTTATTTGCATTGATTGCTGCTCTTAAATATATTAATTGCATTGGACAAATTGCACGCGTCAAAGACTCATGTCAGGCGTAAGAATAACTTGACGATGTTTTTTTAATGGAAACTATTCTTTTTATATACTAAAGCTTCCTTAAATTTCGTTAAAATATTCATTGCAAATCATAATTGTAGCAGTACATATTGTTGTTTCATTTAATTGTTCCTTAATTTGGAGAATTTTTAAAGAAAGGATTTATTTTCTCAACAATTCGATTTAGTTAATGTAAAATCTTCCGCGAGTTTCTTGGAGAATTAAAATTTTATGATAAGTTCCCAGCATTTCGTTATCTTGGTTAGTGCGAGCAACTCTAACATCCTGTGTGCTGTAAGACGAGTCGCCCACTCCCAATTATTCGAAGAAGAAATTTAAACAACCGTAATAATCATAATGAAAATCTACCTATAGTGATAACTGAGGCGTCAGATCACTATTCACACACCGTTCTATACAACTCACTTCACACACAACAAACATTACACATAGCGCCGTTTGATGAGGTGTCATGCAATTGGGAGCATATCAAACGAGCGTTAGGTTACATTATAGCGACATCAGTTTCGGTGAATGATGTTTGAACACTAATGAACTCCATTGTAAGTGTTCAATAGTGTTCAATAGCCACTACTGAACACTATTGAACACTTTCAATAGTGTTCAGTGGTGTAAAAAATTCACCTCGTTGAAAATCTAGTACGGCAGTAAAATAATTTGTTCATTTAAAAACAATTTTTGAGCAAGATACCGTATAGCAATAAAGAAATTGAGTTATGGACGCAAGACGCACGTTCTCGAGCTGCTGATCCGTAAGGCGGGTGCCGAGGAAGGCGTCCAGTCTGCAGAGTTGGGCGCGCGTGTCGCTCTTCAGTTCCTCGAAGGAGACGACGTGCAGGTTGGGGTGACCGCGTCGCGCCCACGCCTCCCGCAGGTGCTGGCCGTACGGGCTGTACAAACTGTCACGCGGTGTTCTTAATTAACATCTCAGTAGATCAGCCAAGATGTATAAGAATTTGAGCGGCGCACATTTTGGTGAGGCTTGCAAAGACCAATTCATGATTAGGCATAGCTTATGGTCTATATTAAACTTGATAGCGATGTGGACTTATCGTATCTTATAGTGGCATCCGATCTAAGAGCGGCGCATTTCTCTAGAAAGTAGCGACTATATTGAGTGGGAGAAACCATGACAATTGTTGTAAAGAACAATTTAAATAGAAAGGTATCGTTGCTTATTATGAATTAATGTATCAAATTGTAATTTTGCAGCGATTGTAAATGATTTATCGTGGATGTCACATATTTTAGCTTAAAATCAGCTGCAGATTGAACTATTTGTTGGGCGAGTGAGGGAATGTAAAGATTAAAAATCATAAATCTTGATAGTCGAGTCGAAAATCTTGATAGTCGAGTGAAGAGGAGATTTTTGTAAGAAAGAACGCTATTAACAGTTTTGACAACACTACTGCTGTTAGTCGAGAAAAATTAGTTAAGTGTGTCGTAACTGCATTGTTCTCAGACGACTGAAGTTAAAATCGCAGTGAAATTCGTGTAATTAACGAGCACATTTTTTTTTCGTCGTCGACTAAACGCATTTTCTGACTTGCGCAAGTCATCGACGTACATATCGACAAAGTCGTCTTGAGTGCCGACGAAGCTGTGAATTTTGACCAACTTATAGTGATGTAGAGCTGAGAGAACGTTGTCCATCGGGTTACGGAACATGTACACAACCTGTGGGGTTACGGAACACGTACACATCCTGTCGGGTTACGGAACATGTACACAATCTGTGGGGTTACGGAACACGTACACATCCTGTCGGGTTACACGTACACATCCTGTCGGGTTACGGAACATGTACACAATCTGTGGGGTTACGGAACACGTACACATCCTGTCGGGTTACGGAACATGTACACAACCTGTCGGGTTACGGAACACGTACACAACCTGTGGGGTTACGGAACACGAACACAACCTGTCGGGTTACGGAACACGTACACAACCTGTCGAGTTACGGATCATATACTCCATACTTTTTATGCAGCATATTCTCCTACATATTATTCAATGAGTTATAGAACAATATTTAAGTAGCAAATACAACTTTTGTGAGGCATCACTTTGCTATAACAATTATCTATGTGCAAGGAACGTTTTTCATTGTAAATAGTTTTGTAAAGATTTTACATGCAATGTTTTGCAAAGTGAGATTTGGAACGGCAGCGATATAACATCAAATGCTCGGAGCATCAATGCAATAATAAAAAACATGATTTCCACCTCCTTAACTTGCACCTGAATGCATAATATTTAAACTCATTGAGGGTTGTCAATGGGCTCATAGTGACGGCACATCAAATGAATCAAATGCTGTAAATTTCACACAAACACAAAGACACGAATGACAATTTACGATTGATTTCGGTGACAAATTAACGAGAAAGTGGTTCTCAAAAGCCTACAGAAGGATTCCAAAATCTTCCCTTCATCAAACGTTAAATTTTGTAGTATAATTAGGGTTCATTTTTTGAATAAGACAGGAATTGCATTAGAGTAATTTGGTCACTATAAGTCACCGTCAGTAGACAAATTAGTGGAGATATGAACATTAAATGATCAATGATATGTTCACTGTTCATATACCTTCTCTTTATATAACTCACGTACTCTTAAATATTGGAATGTTCATGCATGGATCTGATAATTTATTCACGTACAAACCTTGCATATGTCCAATAAGTTGTTAATTTATTTACATACAAACCTTGCATGTGTCCAATAAGTTGTTAATTTATTTACATACAAACCTTGCATGTATCCAATTAATTGTTAATTTATTTACATTCATAGGCTACCTTGCATGTGTCCAATAAGTTGTTAATTTATTTACATACAAAACTTGCATGTGTCCAATAAGTTGTTAATTTATTTATATACAAACCTTGCATGTGTCCAATAAGTTCTTTGGCAGCAATGAGAAGGCGAGGTGAGTCTTGATGGTCCGGGGTTTGGTGTGAGCCTCGGCCAACTGTTGAGACGAAAATGATGACATGAACTTTAATGGACGGGGATATTTATTCTCATTTTAAGTATAATTGATTAGCCTACGAATAAGAGTGCACCAAAATTCTACAATTAGGTTAATATTTTCAATTAAAGATGCAGATAAAATTACTCATCAGCGCTATTTAAGGGGTTTCAGCTGTTGCAAATAAGGCATCCATGAAGCGCACAAATGAAGATTGACGGTAAATTTTATAAAGAATAATTAAAGGCGACAAATAATTATAGAAATATTAATCAAACGATCGTAGCTGCATTAAGTTATACAGTATATGTGGAACGACTCATCGTGAATCAACACCTCTATCATGAAGCCGTTCTCGAAGTCGGGGACAACACTATATATCTCGATGCCTTTGAAGAACGCTTGTCTCCTCGGAGCAGTTAGATCTGTCGTAGGACTGCCTCGAGTCAACATGTCGACTCTGGTGCAAGTTTATTCGTCATTAGAATAGCATACAATATGGAATAAATACCAATGTTTCTAATTTATGAGTAAATGTATCTGCAAAAAAATAGAGAGAAATGAATAATTCATAAGAAAATTGCATACACAAAAATTAGTAATAATTCTGTGAATTCGTCACAAGACCAGCAGCTTGACAGGGCGCTCCTTATAGGGCAGAAATGTCTTCATATTTCAGTATCTGGTTGTTCTTAACCTCGCGTTTGAAACCCTTTAGTGAGTTTCAAAGTAATGCACTTTTAATTAAATATAGACTCGTACTTGACCACATTTAGCGAGAAACTCTTATTTACCTCGCGTTTGGAATTTAAAATAATTATTTCAAATTTTGTATGTAATTCACACTTAATAAAGGGAAAACAAATTTTCCGAGTCAATAATTCTACAAATTTTTTAATATATTGAATATCTAGAAAACATACCCTCATCTTATTTTAAATGAGAATTTCTAGGTGCTATCTTGAATGAAAAAACGCAAGGCATAAAAGTTATGGAAAGATCGGGTTCATAAGGACGGATCCCCTGCGGAATCAAGTCACGAAAAGTACAAGAATAGGCAACAGGCCATGGGGCCTATTTCTTTTTCTATTCTCCGACATTTCTATTCTTGAGGACATTAGAACTAAAATCGAAAATAAAAGAAATAAAAATGAGATAACATGTGGAGAAGGTACTATCTATTTACAATTTGTAGAGGATGGGAACTGAATGCGACATTTAAACTGGGTGTGCGGACTATTTCTAACAAAATAGCGGGTTTTCCAAAATGTAGTGTCAAGACCGAAGGTTACCTCGAATGTGGTAGTGTTTGCGACGGGTTACTCAGCCTCCTGCCTATTCAGATGCTTGCCCCGTATGTTAATTTCAACCTATCATTCATCTGTGCTGTAAATAAACTGTGTTTTTGAATAAATGCTTGTGGGAACAAGTCTTCATTAATACTCCGACGAAAACTCTTATTAAACTGACTTGGAGAGGTACCCGATCAAGTTGTTAAACTGGGCTTCTGTTTGAAAATATATAATGATTCTAAAATTCGTAGGTCAGAAACAACGGTTGTGGAGGCTAAAACTCTAAAATCACTATTGGACACCGGAACGTTGCACTGCTCGGCATGAATACGTACGGCTGAATGAGGGGGATGCGCAAGTATGTTCCCTGTTCTATAACTCCTGCCTCTATGCTCTGCAAGCCTAGTATAAAACAGAGTGGGGAACAGGAAACATACTTGCGCATCCCCCTCATTCAGCCGTACGTATTCATGCCGAGCAGTGCAACTTCCTGGTGTCCAACAGTGATTTTAGAGTTTTAGCCTCCACAACCGGTGTTTCTGACCTACGAATTTTAGAATCATTATCTATTTTCAAACAGAAGCCCAGTTTAAATGCCTCAATCAGTCCCTATCCTCGCAAATTGCAAATAGATAGTACCTTCTCCAAATGTTATCTAATTTTTATTTGTTTTACTTTCGATTTTAGTTCTAGTGTCCTTAAGTTTAGGTGAATTGTTTGAATGTGAATTTTAAGCTACTAATTGTTTGTACCAGTGTTCTATAAGTGACATTGCAGATGCATGCATGGAAAAACAAGCTCTATCATATATACATATACAGTCATACTGTTGCATAGTTATAGGTTTTAAACTGACGATGGAGCTGAACTCCAAAACGTTTTCTCTTATAAGAAATGGGGAACTTTTTGCCGATTTTCTTTAATTTTAAATTCCTGATAAATTTGCGACATAAGCAGCCAAGTGATCTTAACACTTCTATTCTATTCCATTCGATCCTATTCTATTCTATAACCTCACTCAAGGAAAGGGCTCCGGATGAAGAGGGCGTGGTCAGCGTCAGGGTTGTCGAGGTTGGGGTTGTTCCTCATATTCCAGACGATCTCCTGGCACCACGTGGTGCCGCATTTAGGGAACGTCATCACGACGACGTCGTCAGCACGAAACTGCAACGTTGCACACCAATCAACTTTGTGTTAAATGTTAATGAGTTTCTTGAGTGATCATCGCGAAAGTATCTTGTGACACAAGTAATCAAGTTGAGAAAAGCTCTCATATAAAGAATTTAGTAGGAAAAAAATTCAAACAACGATTTGAAGATTGTCAACCCAATTCTTTTCTGCAAATTGTCTATCCAAGTAATGTCATTCGCTGTTATATGAACAAAATGTATGTAAAATATTATTTCTATGATAAGAAACGACGATGCAAATGTGAATTTGGCTTCAACATCACAAGACCTGGAATGCCAAACTGATCTACGCATAGAAAAAATAAAACAAAATGCATATTCCGTTGAGAGCGCAATATTTTCTTATCGCATTATAAGGCAAGACTTTTTTTCAATTAAACACTTTCGACAGCTTGGGAAACAGACGCCTGGAAGCACCAGACGTATGATAACTGGAAATTTGGTTATATAATGCCTGGAATATTATAAAGGGATATTACTGGTATTATGCCTGGAAAAATATATGAAGGCATTATACCGGAATAATATAATAACATTTAGGTATAATTATATATAATATATAGCGGTTTCAGCATTTATTAGGCTGGAGGCCTGTCGCCGATTCTTAACATTGCAGATATTCCACAGCTTGTTGCGGGCTTGAACTCGCAACTCACTGCTTCAATTTTGCTTTGCTTAACCGCCCGGCCTCCTTGCCGATTCTGACCAGAAACTGACGCACAGAGCTGGGATCTGATAAAATAATACTGATATAATACCTGGAAGCTGGAGATCTTTTGGTGCAGCTTGAGGTACCGGCGCAGCATGACCCAGCCCCCAGGCTGCAGCATCACCACATCCTGGAAGTCTCCTGGCCGGTGCCTGCTTACCCTCCGCTGGGTCGCAGCGTCCAAGTCGTGCGCCGTGTGACCGCTCGACACTTTCAGTGGCAGTTTCAACATTTCCTTGTCTTTTTATAAATATAATTATGACTAGATACTTTTTCGACTTGAAGCCAAACAAGTAATATTGAATTTCTTATCTGTTGCTTCACTAATAATATCACAAATTATTGTTCGCTTGCGAATTCACGGTCTACTTTAAGTGGACTAATTGGCGCTAATACTGAATAAAATGCCTTAAACAGAACTTTGATAGATTCAAATTTAATCGTTATAATGACATTTCGACAATAATTTTTGTGCGCTGGAGATCTTGAAAATTAAATTAAACTAAAATAAAATTACTGGACTGGAAAGAAGCTCAAATGACATCACTGTTCAAAAAAGGTGACAGAAGTAACTCCGGTAACTACCGTCCTGTCAGTCTCACAAGTGTTGTGTGTAAGGTGATGGAATCGGTTATGAGGGATAGGATTATAGATCACTTGACTTTTAACCATCTTCAATCAGACTGTCAGCATGGCTTTATGGCTGGCAGATCATACACCACTAACTCCTGTCTACTTTGAATAATTGGACTCGCCTGCTAGACGGAAAGGAGCCAGTGGATGCAGTGTACCTCGATTTTGCCAAGGCATTTGATAGTGTTCCTGTCAGGTTGTGATGTCATTACTGACTATTACGTCACCTTCTGTGACGTCACTACTCGTGGGTCACCGCGTATATAAGCTGAGAAAGGGTTGTGATGTCATTACTGACTATTACGTCACCTTCTGTGACGTCACTACTCGTGGGTCACCGCGTATATAAGCTGAGAAAGCGCACTGTTAGTCAGTCCCAGCAGAGTCTCAGTCTTAGGCAGACAGCCTTCAGCTGCAGTCATGCAGACTCCGGCACTCAGACCAATATGTAGTGTCGTTAACTCTATCTCCCAATCTACTGCACATACTGTGCTTGATCCTGTAACTTCTATCGAGTGTATCCCATGAACCTTTCTTCAATACTTAAGCTTAGATACACGACTTGTTATTTATCCTTCCCTGGCCGATGAGTATTTAATCTGTTATTCGGACAATTTATAAATGAACCAAAACCCCTCAGGTCTATCTACGTCTAATTAGTAGATCAGACAGATCCATTCAAGATTTTGCCTGTCAACCTCAGAAGGTGATATTTAGATCCGTGACAATCTGTCTCTTATACACATCTAGATGTGTATAAGAGACAGATATTAAGTAAAATCTAAAAGCTTTATCTATAAATGTAGCGGTAGCGCTGTAGCGGCAAAACCTCGTATCGCTACTTAAATATGTAGCGGGCGCTACCGCTACCGCTACAATTGCTTAGATGTAGCGCCGCTACCGCTACTGAAAATGTAGCGTCCGCTACATGTAGCGCGCTACTGCCCACTTCTGCTGCTACGTGAAGTGAAGTCTTTGAGAATAGATGGAAATGTACACCAAAGGATCAGGGATTTCCTAGTAGGCGGAAGACAACGTGTCAGCATTAACGGAACCGCATTAGTGGCTTAGATGTCTGGCTCAACGGGAGTGAAATAAAAATCCGTGGGATTTTTCTTCGCTTTATTTCATATGGGTGACATGGAATACTGCACAAAAAGGCAGACTGAAGCTTGGGGTGTTTGTAGAGCAACCCAAGCGGGGCCTGTTTGTCCCAAAGAAAACGGAGTGTCATTTAAGGGGGACTATGACAAAGTTCTGCCGGGTATAGATGATGTAGCTGAAGGGTGTGTTTGAAGCTGACGAGCGTCTCAGAGCGACGTCACAATTAGACTGGGCAACAGTGTGCAGTGGCCTCATTCACATCACCGACATAGATGTGGCAGTGAACCACGCCTCTGAATCGTCATTCGCGGACGACACCAGGATACTAATGACCATAACGGACAGCAGAGACTGCGAGAGGTTGCAAGAAGACCTCGCTGCAATATATGACTGGGCCTAAGTGAACAATATGTAGTTCAAAGAGACCAAGTTTGAGGTTTTGAGATACAGAGGTAGCGGAAGAGCAGGTATGGAGCACCGCTACCTAGCATCTGACAACTCGGAAATCGAAGAGAATACTCAGGTCAATTTTGGTGATCACATAACGGCAATAACCGCAAGAGGTAGGCGGCTGATGGAGTGGATCTGGCGGACGTTCAGAGCAAGAGAAGCGGAACCAGTGTTCACAATCTTTAGAGCCCTTGTAATACCAATCCTTGAATACTGCTGCCAGCTCTGGACCCCGTTCACACTCGGCGCAGTGCGACAACTGGAAGGTGTCTAGCGAACCTTCACTTCCAGGATCAGAGGGATGGAAGAATTGAACTACTGGGAGAGGTTAAGGCGCTTGGGTTTGTACTCACTGCAGAGGAGACGGGAGAGGTATGTCATTCTGTACACATGGAAGATATTAACCGGAATGGCGCCAAACTTCGAGAGCGAGACCTTCAGGATTGAGACACGTCACATCGAGAGAAGGGGGAGACTGTGCAAGGTCCCCCTACTACGTAACAGATCTGCAGTCAGATTTCAATCCCTGCGGAAAGGATCACTTTCTGTGGCAGGGCCGAGGCTGTTTAACGTCCTACCAAATGATCTAAGAGAGGGGGAGTTCACCCTGGAGACCTTCAAGAGACGACTGAACGTGTTCCTGGGCGCAATCCCAGATCGAACTCTTCTGCAACACTACTAGCAGCGAGAAGCAAGCAACAGCATCTTGCATCAGCTGGCCCAAATGAGGGCGAATGAGCGATAATCAGAGGAGGCGATCCATCGTAGCCTGGGACTGCAACGTCCGAAACAAATACCAAAGATACCAAGGGGCGTGCTGCAAGGAAGCGTTCTTGGACCTGTTTTGTTTGTCGCTTTTATAAACGATCTACTAGAAGTAGTGACAAGCGGGTGCTCCATGTATGCCGATGTCACATTGACACATACGTGTGCGGGCTCAACGGGGTAGGGAAAAGTTGACTTGCTTTTTCTCCCGTTTATTGACGTAAGCTGAGTGACGTAAGCTGAAAATAAGATTTAATATTAGTTAATAGGTCGAGATAGACGTACATGAAACTTAAACTAAGCAGGGGGTAGACTCACATTGTTTAGACTTTAGATATTGTTTAGTACTGAACGTTATAGGATAGATGAACGTTCTTATTTGACTTCTCGATAACAAAATTACAACTGACATGACAGGAATTGTTTATGTCGGCATGGCCGCGATATTTCATTTGTTACTCACACGAGGTGGTTTTGGCAGGCGAGAAGAAGAGACGACAAAGTTGACGATAATTACGTTTAAGATTTCTGAGCTTCAACGAGTTAGGCCAGATATACCTAATCTTGACATTTAATTTCTTATGCTTAAATTTGCCAACGCTGAGTTGGGCTTCAATTACAGTTATAGCGTCAACGCTAGGTTGGGATTCGATTCCGATAATAGCGCCAACGCGGGGTTGGGCTTGAAATTGATTACTAAGTATGACAGTGCCAACGCTGGGTTGGGCTTTCTTTACGTTTAGAGCCAACGACTGTGGTTGGGCTTGGCCTACGATTACGGTACCTGAAATGATCAGATTAGAGATAAACTTTAGAGGACAATATCTTAAAATTACCTAAAATGCTTCAAATTAAAGGAGACTGAAAGAAACGCATGTCGGCACTCGCCAGGAAGCAGTAAGGCTCGATGAGGCTGTAAGAGGAGAACGAAGTAGTATCCCTTAAAATTTTTTCTATGAGATTGTGTCGAAGAAAACAGAACGGCGTCTTTGCTACACATTCGAATGATTATAACGGCAATGGTGAGGCAAATGGCCTAGAAAATATCAAATCAGTACATCCAGTTATGCGACAAATAATCCCCTTTTAAAATAATTACTCCTAGACGAATTCATACTAGAAAATACATATCAACTATGATATAGTCAAGAGCCTATGAGCTGGTGTTCGTGATCATGGCCGCCATTACATCGGCGCGGCACGACTCGCAGTGACAACTTATTATAATATGCACTCAATAACATGAATTTAGAATCACAATTCTGGAATCATACACAGTGAAGGCAATAGAGGAATACATGGATACAATAGGCTTAATAAGCTATAGCATCATAAAATAAGGTAACACCGGGAGGGCTCGTGGAGCAACACATTACTCGCTCGAGCTCTAGACGCGCACTGGTACGGCGCTGACGATGCCACGCTAGCTGAGAACGCGGGAACCGCTTGACTCTTGAGTCTTGAGGGCTCGCTGCGTTCACATGGTTATAATTTCGTTGATCATTGCGATATTTTCCACGCACTTGTGGAGTGAACGCAGGGATGAGTGAAGATTTGAAAAAAGAATAGATGAGGATAAGAAAACTTAGTGCGTTTAATCTGACGAGTGACGAACGACGTCACACACATAAGTTTATAATGCAGTTAAGGATGCGTCAAATGAAATGCAACTGCAAAATGATCTTGAAAGTTCAGTTGATTGGGCTGCTGCGTGGCAGCTGCGTTTTAATGCTGACAAGTGTAAAGTACTTCATCTCGGCAAGACCAATAAACAGCAAGCTGACAGCATGAGAAGACATGGCTGCAACGATAGAGTTATGATTGTGAAGTCTTCCGTGGAAAAAGATTTTCGAGTTTGTGTCGACAAGGCGCTAAAAATTTCTAGGCATATTGAAACGCAAGGTAATAAAGCCAACAACTGCTTGAGCCGATCAGACGCTCCTACGAGTACCTAGATGTAGAAATGATGAAGTTGTTACAAAGTAAAGAACAAGACAGCTGATTTATCTGAAGTCGCTAGCGAAAGCTCACGGGAATTACTTGATAGAGAACGTAGGAAGGACAATCTGGTTTGGTTTGGGATTCCCAAAAGTACCGTATCTGATGCGAAGGACCGAGTGATGGATGACACGGCATTTGTTGTAGATTGTTGCAGCAAGGTACTCAACACACCGATTGATGTTACAGCGTGCAAGAGGCTACGCTCGAAGGATGCTGCCAACATCTGCAGACCTCTGCTGGTGACTGTAAAGGATTCTGCTCAGGTCTGAAGCGTGCTGAAAACAGCGAGAAAGCTTGGAGAATCCGCTGATTACAAGTCAGTTTTTGTAAAGAAAGATTCCACCCCTTTAGAGAGGGCGGTTTTTCGCAAGAAGTGGCAGGAGAGAATCAGGCGGAAAGGCACGGAAAATCAGGTCAATCACTTCCAAGCTGTCAAGACAACCTCCGAGATCTTGTGTCCAAGCTGTCAAGCCAACTTATCGTGATTTTGGTGCTGCTCATTGACTGTCAAAGGAGATGGAGGACAAGTAATTAGTAGGAATGATGTCCGTAGATCAAGGCCTGTAAATAATGAAGGAAATACCCGCATACATCAAAGTGAAAGTGCGCAAAAAGTTTTAAAATGTGTTTACACGAACTCGGATTCCGTTTCGAACAAAAAAAGTGAACTGTTGAATGTAATAGCAAACGAGTGTATAGACATTATTGTATTACAGAAACACTCCCTAAAAATCACGGGGGAAAATTGTACCTGTTGAATTTCAGCTGTCAGGTTTTGATTGTTTTCATAACTTAAATGAAGAGCAGTGCAGTAGAGGTACGTAGCTCTGTGGGTTAGAACCTCTTATGGGGCTCAGCAATTAAGTTATCAGCAGAGCATCAATCAGCTAGAGAATCAGTGGGGTGCGAACTTACTCTAAAAGGCAAAGATAGCCTCCTCATTGGGTTCATTTATAGATCACCTAACAGCTCCTCTGATGACAATAAAGTACTAAACAGCCTTTTACCGAGCATGCCATTCAGCAGGTCACATACGTTGATCGTTGGTGACTTTAACCATCCAGAAATAGACTGGGCAGATGAATCATCTCCAAGAGATGGGAATTACCCAGCATCCCTATTCTTTGAGTCTGCGAGACTCATTTTTATCCAGAACATCACCAAGCCAACCAATTTTAGGGGTAAACAGACCCTAAGTATTCAAGACCTTGTGTTTACTAGTGAATAATCAATGATAGATGAGCTTCGCCACGAGGCTCCGCTGGACAAAAGCCTCCACCAATCATTGTTTTTCAGTATTAAGTGTTGTGCAGAAAAAACGCTTCGTAAGCGTGAACGTTTGAACTTTGCGAAAGGCGACTATGATAAACTCCGTGGAGCGGTGAATGCAGCAAATATTTTGGACTGTATTAAGGAGATGAATGTGGCTGATTCATGGTCGTTTCTCAAAGACACGGTTATGTCAGCAGTACCTAAGGTTACGTCTGGAGGAGTCAATAAGTCCCAGTGGATGAACAGTGCAGTTAAGGCTCAGCTAAAGACCAAGAAAGAAGCCTACAAGCGTTATTTACGAACTCGCAGCGATTCTGATTGTAACCTATATGAAAGAGCTCGAAATCAAGCTAAAAAGTTTGTCGTACTGCAGTGAAAAACTTTGAAAAATATATTGCTAAAAATGCAAAAAAGAATCCGAAAGCCTTCTTTTTGTACGCTAGTTCGAAGTGTAAATCAAATGACGGTATATCTGATTTGAAAGTAGACCAACGAAAGATTTCCTCTGATGAAGGGCAAGGCAAACGTTCTTAATCAGTTCTTCAGCAGTGTATTCACAGATGAGGACTTGAACAGCATTCCAGATATTGAGAAGCGCCCAGTCAGCTCGAAGTTAACAGGTTTTGAAATACACGAAGAAGAGGTTCTCAAGCGCCTGGTAGCTCTAAATCCCAACAAATCATGTGGACCAGACGGCTTCCATCTCAGATTGCTCAAAAAATTAGCAACCGTTCTGGCTGGCCCATTGATAGTATTCTTTTAAAAACCTTGAACGAAGGAACTTTGTCGTCCGACTGGAAAGAAGCTCAAGTAACACCATTGTTCAAAAATTGTGACAAAAGCAGCCCCGGCAACTATCGCCCTGTCAGTCTGACAAGTGTTGTATGTAAGCTAATGGAATCTGTTGTGAGGGATAAGATTATCAATCACTTGACTGCTCACCATCTCCTATCAGATTGTTAACATGGTTTTATTGCCGGGAGATCCTGCACCACTAACTTTTTATCTACGTTGAACGATTGCACTCGCCTGCTGGACGATAGGGAGCCAGTGGATGCTTTGTATTTCGATTTTGCCAAATCATTTGACAGTGTTCCGCATTAGCGGCTGTTGCGTAATGTGAAGTCTTTGGGAATTGAGGGAAACGTACTCCAATGGATCAGAGATTTTCTAGTAGGTAGACGGCAACGTGTCAGTATTAACGGAACCGTGTCAGACTGGGCATCAGTGCGCAGTATATAGGGTGCCACACGGAAGCGTTCTTGGGCCTATTTTATTCGTTGCTTTTATATACGATCTGCCAGAAGCAGTGTCCAGCGTGTGCTCCATGTATGCCGACGACACAAAAGTTTATAATTCAGTGAAGGATGCGTCAAATAAAGCGCAATTGCAGGATGATCTTGAGAGTTGAGTTAACTGGGCTGATACGTGGCAGCCGCGGTTTAATGCTGACAAGTGTAAAGTACTTCGCTTCGTAAGGAACAATGAACAGCAAGATTACAGGATGTAAAGGCATGGTTGCAATGAGAGAGTAATTATTGAAAAGTCCAGTGTAGAAAGAGATCTCGGAGTTTATGTCAACAAGGAGCTGAAATTTTCTAAGAATGTTGGAACGCAAACTAACACATCCAACAAACTTCTTGTACTATAATCAGACGCTCATACAAGTTCCTAGGTGCAGAAGCGATGAAGTAGCTGTTTGTTGCTGTCGTGCGCCCGGATCCAGAGTTTGGAAACGTGTGGTCACCGAGATTCAAAAATGACAAAAATTCAATAGAGAATGTTCAATGACGTGCAACAAGGATAATTCCAGGCTTGAAGGGCAAGTCCTATGAAGAAAGATTAAAGATTATGAAGCTTCCAAGCGTCAGTTATCGACGTCTGCGCGAAGACCTCATTGAAGTATACAAGTATATTCATGGTTTATACAAGGTCCCCGAAAGATTACTAGAATTTGAAACAAGAACCAACACCTGGGGCCACGGCTATAAACTATAAAATCTGCGCTGCAACTTATCCACGCGAAAACATTTCTTCTCACTTCGAATCACCGAAATGTGGAACAGCCTCCCTGATTACATCGTTGGCGCTCCAAGTATGAACGCGTTCAAGAACAGACTAGATAAAGCTATAGAAAGACATATGTTCAGATTTGAAATGCCTAGCACCATAAGCACCATATCGAGCCCGGTGGAAGTCTAGTAGCTATTTCGAACTATTGTCAGTCATGAAAAGATCTGGTCAAATGATTCGATTTTAGATCTTCTGTGAAAAAAGCACGACAAGGAAAAGAATCGGCGACAGGCCACATCAGGCCTACACTTCAGCGCCGACATCACTATAATATGTTATTAAAAACTGAATTATTTTTACGGCCTTGACGTATGCGAAACGTCTACGTAGAGCGTCCCACGACTGAAGTAGCCCGAGGCAGATAACTGACCATAGCACTGAGCACTGAGGCCTGTGGTATCACTCAGGAGCTGCATGCTATCTTACTTGGGTATCAGATAATACTGAGGCAACAAGCTACTAATGGCTAGTTTCAAATTTTCTAGGAATTTCTAGAGCAAAAGTTAAAGCGGAACCAAACTGATAACTTGGACCAAACGAACGATTTAATTTTAATTATTATGATAGAAAGAAATGAAAAATGAATTGTAGGAGAAATTATGTGAGAAAGAAATGGCAGTGCCAAAACAAAAAAGAATTAATCCTTCCCAATACATATGTCAAATTTGGCAGGCGGTTGATAAACTGCTGTCCAAGCACACATAACATGATTTTGCTCATAAACAAAATTCGTTTTGGTAAAAATATTGTACAATACGTGTAAAGTTTGACTCGTTTTGATCGATACTGCTTTGTTTTACCTATTGGGCTCGCCAAGCTCCCGCGCTTATACGTAATCAGCGTTGCTACGCCGCCATCTTTGTAGCACACTCGCACCTTAGCTTACTCTTTCGTTCCTACACGTTTTGATATTTTGGTGACTCTGGAGAAAGAAAGAGCAAAACAGAAAGGATGAAGGTATTGTCAAAAATTCCTTCCGTCAGCGAGAGACCGGTATTTAAGAAAATTGTTTGACATTAACGATGATGATCCTACGAAGTGCCGGTAAAGCAGTGGTGTGCAGAATTTTCAAGACTGCCTCCCGGTTCAAACGGTAGTTTACCGAACTATTTGGTGTCAGCAATACACCTTGCAAGAAATCAAGGCATACAAGACGCTTGAAGCTTGCAAGCAATTTGTGGATGGATTGGTGCAGGAGATTTACACCAACAAACCAGCCAACTGCAACACTGTCATTGCTGCCAAGGTGAAGATAATGGATCGTGACAATGTAATCTGATCTGTAAATATTATTACTGTTTATTCTTACTTATGTAGCTTATATGTCTGCCAAAGTCTGTAAGTAACAGACTTTGCCGCTGGAAAATATATAGTATCATATATCATGAATATTCACGGGTGGGAAACTGATATATATTATAGTATAGTATAGTATCTTCGGCATTAAAGAATAGGCCTGGATAGGCCTGTCGCCGATTCTTGTGCTTTTCTTGACTAGACTGGCCTTTTGATCGGATCTTTTCAACGGACGGTAGATTTAAAATCGATTCTAGATATCAGTTGTTCTGTAGGGAAAGGCATTTTAACACTAAACATATGCTCCTACATGACCTTGTCTAATCTGTTTTGAACGCGTTCATACATATATGATACGTATATCAGTACGATACGTTAATGATACAATATACACGTCTGATAAACTGAAAACGCATTCAATTGTCCAGTTTTCTGTTTAAGGGGGGGGGGGTATACCCTAAAGTTTTCGGACTTGGCTTTTCCGGTTTTTAGTCTCGTCGTAAAGCTGACATTCTGCCCTATCCAACGGTACCATTACCATCTCTGTACGTTGATTTATGGGTTTACGACAGATCATGAAAGGGGGAGGGTGGGGGAGTTCTGTAACAAATAACATAGGAGGTAATTCGCTGCGAGCACTTTAAATAGAGTGTCTGCTTGAGGTGCACCTTAGTTACCCGCCTGGCGTCGTATGAGGAGGTGTGCATGCAGTCGCTCCCACCATCCTTGACTGGAATCAAGCTCCAGTAACTTTAGTTTTGTATCCTTGCTACATTGAGTGGCTATTGCGATGCGCGCAGGACTTTGTCGGGCTGTACTGAACATTCACACTAATTGTCACGGCAAACCTATCTCCTCCTAGAGTTTTGAAGCTACAGCGATGAGACATGTACCATTCGATTTGTAAAGACCATACCTATCGAGTTATCGAACCTTTTTTAGATTTGTGCATAGTTTGGATTCAAAATGGGGGGGACGGGGGAAAATTTAAAGAAAATGAGAAAAAACGAGAAGAAAACGGAAAAATGCGTGTAAAAAAAAACTAAGGCAAAATTAAAAAAAGGGCTCGATAACTCGATAGGTATGGTCTTTACAAATCGAATGGTATATGCCTCATTGATGTAGCTTCAAAACTCTAGGAGGAGATAGATTTTTAAAGTACCCCCTTTTTTGTTCGTTTTCAATGAATTTCCCGTTTTCTATCAATTTTTCCGAAAAATCATACGAACAAAATGTGCTTGTATTTTGGTTTTATATATATGTGTGAAGTTTCAGAGAGATCCGTTAGTAAATGTGGAAGTTTTTCTGGAGGGTATACCCCCCCTCAAATAGTAGTGAAAACGACTGGTACATCCAACAATGGCGCATTAGCGTCCCATCTTCAAGCAACAAGTTCAAAAAGAGACAAGCGCAGTAGATTAAACGTGTAGGCGAAACCTAGACCATGCATGCTACATGTATGGCGACCGATCCCACAATGCATCTCGCGATTCGGTGCCGTGACGTCATCTTTGATTTCTCATGTGTCATTAATTGATTCCTCGTTTACGGATTGTCCATTTCCGTAGACGCAGTCATGAGAAGTCGACTCTGGGCCGCGATTTCCGGTTCGAGGAGTCTTGTTTGAACGTTCATGGTGAGAGGTGCTACCTTTCTATCGCTCAAAGTCCGAACATAAATCTGTCTAAAGTGCGTGTTTCGAACATCAATTTTGATTATCTATTAACTCTTGTGACTAGTTTATAGTAAAACTCAGTGTTTCCAAGTGCTAAGTAGGCAGCCATGTCTGCCTCTTCATCCTGCCACACAACAAGCTTCGAAGACCACAGCTCAACAATGGCGGACTTCACGGGAACCGACGACTTTCCTTCGCCCTCCCCTGTCCTTAGCCGCACTGTGATAACAAAGAAACTTCGACTACATGCTAACCCAACCCTTTCAGCTGAATCTACATCTCTGACATCCAGCAAACCAATGAACAGCGAGCAACTTACACAAAAATCCTCATTGACCTGACTCCTTCTACGAGAAGACAAAAGAGCCTTGCCCTTCAAGGCCTACTCGCAAATAGCCCAAACTGGGAAGCGCTAATGCCCCGTTCTCACATAGCCGGTTAAAGGGCCGGAAGTCCCGGAAACGTCAAGCCGGTAGAAATGCCGGATTTATAGCCGGTATATGGGGCAGGGCGTAATATGCAAGGGGCAGGGCTTAATATGTAATGCCCTCCAGGTAGCTGTCCCGTAAGAGCCGATAGGTTTCCCGGAAGAGCCGGATATCCGGGAGATCTGGCTTCAGTAGCCGGGAGATCCTGCAATACCGGCTGTCAACGTATTCCCGGTACTCCCGGGAGCCTGCCGGAAGTCCCGTATGCCTCCCGGATTTCCAGGTAGATCGCCGGAATTCCCGGAAAAAAACCGGTAAAACAGCAGGTAGAGCCGTTTGAGCAGTAAAAACTGCCGTAAAACCAGGGTAGGCCCGGCTTTTTTCCCGGTATTCCAGGTAAGTTATGCAAATTTTGGCCCGCCCCTTTCAATAAAAGCTTTCAATGTTTAATGAAAAGTTCCCCTATTTAATTTAATACCTTTTCCACAATATTCAGATCTAAAGTAAATGGGGACAGGTATTATAAGTTAAAAAGTGTATCAAATGTTTAAGGAACTTTATTGGAATAAGGACAACTTTTCGGAAAGTAAAAGCAAAAATGTGTATCAGCTTCAGTTAAAAAATTGTATTCACCTTTAACACAAAATTATTTCAGAAAGTGTTTACAAAATTATTTTAGACAATTATTTCAGAAAGTGTTTACAAAAAAGAAAATGGTGATAATGTTTCATTTAATTAATCACACCCCATTTTTTGTTACATTGTGTTTAAACTATATAAACATGCATACCGGTATATCTAATGCAAATTTGCAAAGTTTAATCAGCAGACAAGAAAGAAATGTTAATAATTAACAAAACTTTCACAAAAATGTGAAAAAGTACATCATTTTAACAGCAGATAATATTAAATATGAACAATTAACAATGCATTTGAAAAAATAACAAAGTACAAAGTTGAAACAGCAAATGTGAATAAGTGACAATGCTTTCGCACAAAAAAAATTTTTTGGGACGATTTCACCCCTCCCGGTACCCCAGGATGGTCCCCCGGCCGTGACGGTTGAGTTCTCACATAGCAACGGAAGAGCAGGTTGGCTCCCGGATTTTCATGGTTCCGGGCGTACCGGCAAAATTATTCAACATGTTGAATAATTTTTCCGACCAAGCCGGATTATGGCCACGCCCTCCAGGAACTCTAGGAACTCCCGGATCTCATTTCCCGGATCTCCAGTTTGATAACCGGTACCCCAGGAATCGATTCCGGGTGTCTTCCGGCCCTTTAACCGGCTATGTGAGAACGGGGCATTATAAAGCTGGTTAAACCAGACAGTCTCTTTCGGAATGCCAAAGGCACAGTAATTACCGGTGAAATTGCCCAGGCGGACATCGAACGCTTCTCAGACGCAAATCTCTCGTGTAAGCACAATGACATTCAGTATTATTCGCATTCCCAATGCCCCATCTCTCCATCTTGGTGAAGTAGTCTTTGACTTAACTGACATGGAGGACAAATCCCTTCTTGCCTGCCCTCCAATGGAGATCTGCGCCCAACTTATCTTTCCTTCTAGCCGTAACACCAACAAAATCCTTGCCATCAGAGAACTTTATCCCATCCACGTGGTTGAGGATCCAAATCAGAGCACATTCATGTCAATGCGTATAGCAATTGAGTTCTCTGACGGCGTGCCTGACAGTTTTTTTTATGAGAGCGGCTCTTCAAAAGTGATAAAAAAAAGTTTTATCTGAGCGGCTCCCCCTCCTCCACGATGCTACGGTTGCCAACGATTCGGCCACGGCTCTATCTCCTGCAGAAGATTACCCATTTGCGCCCGATGCTCCCCTCCATACCGTGCAGAACTGTGATGCAACAAACCCCAAGTGTCCATCATGTAAAGAATCTCACCCGGTGTCATCCCCTCGCTGCCCAGTCTACAAAAAATCACTCGCCATCTCGTCACGAGTAGCAGCGAGGCAGCTAACACGGGAATCGGCGGCTAAGGAATATGCCGCACTATACCTCTCTCAAAACTCACTCCGCTCTAGACTCCTGCGTATCGAAATAATTTTCTCGAAATGAACTGGGACAGACGAAACGATACGAGAAAATTCCGGGAAAAAATAACGGGACAGAGGGTAAAATTCGTCCCGGAATAAACGTATGAACCGAGACAAGACTTCTGTCCCGGACTTGAAAACTTGTGTCCCGGTAAATTATGAACCAGGACGAGACAGACAGATTTGAAACGAGACATAATGAGACGAGATTTGTCTTAATTATTTACGACAAAACAAGTTTTTCGATTACGATACGAATCATTTCTAAAACATGGGTCGAAGAATGACACGTTAGTCCTTTATTGCTAATAGGGCCATAGACAGTTACCAGTTAAATTGAGTTAATTGAAGATTTAGCAAAATTTGTCTGACTAACTGACATGGCAGTTAATTAGTGGACCGACAAACACCGCAAACCTGTCGATGTATGCATGGCTGAGTATTGAGTCAATAACGTTACTCTTAAGTCTTAACTAAGGCTTCGATGGCACTTATGGGAACCGTACGAATATGAGTCGAGTTTATTACGCGTTCGGAACGAGTTCAGGCGCCGTGGAGCGCATAGGGAGTAGAGTAGGGACGCAGTGTCTAGATTAGTCGGCCAATTAGTAGACAGTGGAGTGGAGTCCTGGTAAGATATTCCTAATAATACTAAAGCTAGTATTATACTATCTCTGCCTTTAGTAAAATTTTGTGCTACGTACGCCTCCAGGAAATCTTCACAATTGCGCAGTTTCCTGAATTGTTATCAAACATTTGGGCTTGTTTAATGTTATTTAGAAAGGATACACATGGATATTTCGAGTTCTTTTTTGAAGATCAAGCTATTATATTTTTTCCGACTTAGATTTTGTTGTATTTTAAAATGTTGTTGATATTTATTTCCAAATTTTTTGTCGAAGGAGATTGCTTAAGGCAAGATCGATGAATCTGATCCTGTGATTGAGCTGGAGGTAAATCAAAGTCTGTCCAGTCAGCCGATGTCACCAGCTACAGATAGTATGGCCTCCTCCAAACCATCATAGAAAACAATTTTTGAAAAAATGTGGTTTTCAAATTTTATTTGCCTGTCAAGATTAAGTACCATATTAAACCACAACATGTATTCGTATCAAAAATCATTTCAATTGCCGAGCTCGAATCAGAATAGTAAAAGGATACGTCTCAAGTTATTATATAAATGCAGAGGTGGGCAGTAGCTAGCGCGCTATGTAGAGAGTATGGTGGACAGTAGCGCGCAGAGGTGGGCAGAAGTATGTAGCGGCCGCTACATTTTCAGTAGCGGTAGCGGCGCTACATTTAAGCAATTGTCGCGGTAGCGGTAGCGCCCGCTGCATATTTAAGTAGCAATACGAGGTTTTGCCGCTACAGCGCTACCGCTACATTTATAGATAAAGCCTTTAGATTTTACTTAATAGTATTAAATATTATTAAAAACCAGCATGATACATACATAATATAAATTACAGAATAAAAATGTACGAAAGATTTCAGTGTAATGTTGTCAACCTCAGCCTGTAGCGGTAGCGGCGCTACATTTAAGCAATTGTAGCGGTAGCGCCAGCTACATTTAGAGCATGTAGCGGTAGCGGCCGCTACATTTCAAAGTAGCGCTGCCCAGCTCTGTATAAATGTATGATGGTAAGCCAAAGTTTACACCACATAAATAATTGATTCGTCTCGTTATATCTCGTTAAAATGGCTATAAATTCCGGGAAATCTTAAGGTACCTATGATGTCTCGTCTCGTCTCGGAGATGTTTCGTCTCGTCTCGGTATCGTCCCGGAACTCCTACGGACGGCTGAAAATTGTCCCGGTTTTTATTGCGAACCGGGACAGAGCCTGTTATCTCGTCTCGTCTCGGATAAAAAAAATACCAAACGCAGGAGTCTGCTCCGCTCATCCTAGCCAAGCGCACCAAACGCATCCCAGCCTCACGAGCACTAGTAACTCTAACCCAACCCGTAGCCTACAAGGAGGATTACATGCACAAAAGCCCGAGCAACACAGAACGAGTGGCAACTCACACCCCGCAACTGCCACAACTCCTAGTCTTACCCAAACTTACGCCTCTTTAGTTATAACTCCAGGACAGCACCGTACGACCACTACAGACCCACCTTCTCGTAAAAGGAAAATTTCCACATCTTCCACTCCGCAACACTTAAGGGGAGCGTCTACCCTAAAAATTATCTCGGCTATTTACAGTCGGATCACTCTGAAACTTGGTACACATATGTAAAATGGAAAAAAACTCGCATTTTGTTCGTGTGAATTTTTCGAAAAAAATTAAAGAAAACGTGAAATTCTTAGAAAACGACTATAAAAGGGGGTACTGTAGAAATAGATCTAGTCCTAGGATTTCCAAGCTACAACATCGAGACACATATCATTCGATGCGTGAGGTCTTCATCTACAAAATGTTCATCCCCTTTTTTTGAAATTCCAATTTTTGTGGAAGTGGGGGGAATTTTTCCAAAATGTTCGGAAATTTTTCGATTTTCCCCTTGCCACCCCTCTCTTTTTGCAGAATAAAATTCAAACTATAATGAAACTAGAAAAACCGGGATGGACATTTTGTAGATAATTTTGTTTCGCATTGAATGGTATATGTCTAATTGTTGTAGCTTGAAAACTAGAGGAGGAGATCGGCTTGGCGTGAGAGAGGTTTTCACGTTTTCAAATTGTTCAGTAGAGGCCAAAAACCGCCGCGCGCTATATAAAGGCATGTTACGTAGCCTAGATACCGAGAATAAGCGTTAGCTCACTTCAAAGTCAGTCAGCAGTGCAGAGGACAACTTTAGCAACACCTATCCGCATGACATCTGTATTGCAACTGAGCTCTGGCTCCAGCAACAGCACATTTATCGGGCTTGGCCGTAATTACTTCCATAAATTACTTCCATAGGGTTTTGTGAAGGGACCCCACCACCCTCCCCCCTTTCGGGATCTGTCCTGAGCGAATGAATCAACGTACAGAGATGGTTCTAGTACCGTTCGATGCGGCAGAAAATGAGCTTTAAGATGAGCATAAAAACCGGAAAAGCCAAAAATTTCTACTTTTAGGGTAGACGCTCCCCTTAACTGAAGAATATCAGCACATCGTCAGTGGAGATCTCTAGACAAACTCAATCTATGCTCCTCCCTTCTCACTCAGCTATCACTCAGCTCCCCGGCTCGACACAGGGAAACCACATCGAAACCCACACGAGCCCTCCCCTTCGCCGAACTATGCATAAGCTTCCTCAAATCACTTTCCCACCAATGTATTCATACTCTCTCAGAGTACTTAGCTACAGCAGACAGCCCTCTAGCCACGGTTATTCAACCTCTTCTTACCTCAATGCTTAGCCACCTATCCTCCTCCTAATGCATCTTCCGTCAATTCTTTTTTGGAACGCCCGAGGACTCTTATCCAAACACTCAGAACTCAAACTATTCCTGTTCCATGCATACCCAACCATAGTATGCATAGCAGAGACGCAACTACAAGAACGACATTCATTTCGCTTTCCGGGATACACATCCTACCGACAACTTCAACTGGGCGACAAGACAGACCTGACGGCTATGGAGGACTACTCATCCTAGTCAGAACCCAAAGGCAGTAAAGAGCAGCCACATTCGAACCTTTCGCAGACGGATATATGCAATCGCTTGCAGTAGATGTGGCTCTTTTTGGGACCTGGTCCCGCATCCACCTCTTCTACAATCCCTTCTGTTCCATCTCCCAGCCAGAGTTTGAACATTACTTCTCCCTCGTTGGAGATCATGAGGACCTCATCTGTGGCTTTAACGGGACTGTGGCTTTAACGGGACACGGGACCCTATGGGACACTCCAAATACTAGGCAAAACCTCACAGGCACCTCCCTCTTCAACGCAGTCATCAAATCGCGTCTATTGCTCCTCAATCCACCGGGCCTGCCGACCCGCATAGACCCTCATACCGGGGGGTTCAGCGCTGGACCCATTTTTGGAGCGCTGGGCTTCATGTTTCCAGTCATGCTCCGTTTCTCTTGGACTGGACCTGGGTAGTGACCACACATTCCTACTATTACAACACACTCTGCAAAGACCTCCGAGGCTCCAGACTCGCCCACGATGGTCTCTCCCTCGTGATTTTGGTGCGGTGGAGTGGGGGGATTGACGTGCGACTCTGGCGAGGAAGAGCATCCCCCACGGAGATACCCCACAGGAATCGTATCAGGCTTTCTCCCGTGTGCTGAGACAGCACAGTGAGGAACACTTCAAGTTGAGGCAGTCAACTCGCCCGCACAGGCCGGGTTGCCCTTGGTGGACAACTAGCTGAGCTCTGGCGGTCTACGCCCGGAGAGCCCGCAAACTCTTTTACCGACATCAAACCCCAGCAAACAGGACCACCTACTCCACCAGGTCTCAAGAAGCAAAAACTGCAGTCGAGCTGGCAAAGAAGAAATCTTGGGTAAATTTCCTTTCCCATATTAGCCCCTGGACTCCTACTGCCACGGTCTGGGGAATGTTAAGGGCGGTGTCGGGGCGTCGTTGTCTGCCCCCTTCGGCGATCCCACTGGCAGCTGTTGCCCCACTCACCCCAGAGAAGACGGCGGAGGCTTTGGCAGCTCATTTAGCGAAATCGCTCTCCCATAGATGCGCAATTCCGCCCGCAAAGGAGATCGAAATTGAGAGAGCGCTGAACTGCAAAGACGACTCGGCAGTAAACTGCCGCATTACACTCGAAGAGCTATTGAAGGGAATGTGCCACCTAAAAACTCGCTCCTCTCCTGGCGCGGACCTCATCCACAACGCTTTCCTCGCGCACCTTCCTCCTGCTCACCATTCAGCACTACTCGCAATCTTTAACCAATCCTTCTGGTTTGCGGAGCTCCCCCGCGAATGGCAAATCTCACTCTTAATCCCGATCCCCAAACCGCAAAAGGATCCCTGCACCCCCTCGTCATACCGCCCAATATCTCTGCTTTCCTGCGTGGGAAAGCTGATGGAGAGGCTGGTGTGCGACCGACTTTCGTGGTACCTAGAAAAACAAGAGTCTTTCCTCCCCCATCAGTTTGGTTTTCGGCGCCGCCATTCGACTATAGACGCCTTAGTCCCGCTCGAGCACGAGATCCAAATCACTCTGCGCTCCGGACGGGTCCTACTGACAGTGTACTTCGACCTCAAGGGAGCTCTCGACAATGCATCTCATTCCGGCATACTCTATAAGCTGGCACAAGCAGGAAGGCCGCATGCTACCCTGGATTCGGACAATCCTGACGGACCGATCCTTTTATGTATCTGTGATTGGAAGGTCATCCCCAACACACCCTACTAAGTCTGGGGTCCCTCAGGGCGCTATCCTAGCGCCACTCCTGTTCAATGTACTTCTCAAAGATATTCGGTCGATCCCAAACGTAACCACAGCTATCTACGCAGACAGCATTACCATGTTCACAGTTTCGGACACTCTGCCCGACGCAGGTGACAGACTTCAAGTGGCGATAGACGAGTTTGTATTCTGGGTTGACACTTGGTCCCTAACCCTTAATCCCACAAAGCTAGCATTTCAAATATTCACCCGAAAACGAAAAACACATCCTCTGCCTTTCCTACACATCTCAGGCACGCCAATTCCAAATATCCGCCATCACCGCCTTTTAGGCCTCATACTGGATTCTACCACCCTCACTTGGAGAGCCCACATTTACAGTCTTCTGACACGCTCTCAAAAACGACTAAACATCCTCAGGGCACTGAGCGGATCTACTTTTGGCGGAAATCGGGCGGTCCTTCTCCGCTTTTACCAAACCTACATCCAAGGGTGCAGCGTCTATGGCCTGGCAATCTACTCGTCAGCATCCCCGTCTATACTATCACGTCTTGACATAATCCACTCCACCGCCGCATGCCTGATCGTGGGAACGTAGAGGTCGACACCTCTTCAAGCCCTGTACTGCGAGGCGGGGCTTCTACCTCCGGACTCTCACCGCCATCAAAGTACGATTTCATACTACATACAGCTTCTCCACCGCCCACCAGCTCACCTGTGCACTCACTCTACCGCCGAGACCGGTACCTCAATATTGCCCCGTTCCGCACCCAAACTTATAAGCTCCCTCTAATCTCGAGGGCGCTGCATGCGCTGACCCGTTACCAGATTGTACTCCCGCCATTAACACCCGCCCCACTGACCACAGACCATCCATTGTGGTACGCGCTGACCAATGAAATCCATCTCGACTTCACCAGTCAAACCAGTCGGGGAGTGGAGGGGGCAGCTGCAGAGTTGTTAGGCGATGTGACGTCGCTCTGAGACGCTCGTCAGTCCAACCCACACCCTTCATCTATATCATCTATACCCGGCAGAACTTTAACATAGTCCACCTCAAACGGCACCCCGTTTTTTTCGGGACAAGCAAGCCCCGCTGCCGTGTTGGAGACGCTTCGCGCACACACCCAAGCCGCAGTCTGCTCTGCAGTGAGATAGCGCAAACACCCGTGCTGATCTTACCCGGACCAGCGTGGATTTTCTATTAGCGATAAGTAACCTTAAGTGGTTAACATCCCATTTACCTATATGAATTGTGTGCCAACCGTTGAACGATAAACATGAGAGCCACCTTGCCCTGAAATGTAAATTAACGTGTTTATTCTACCTCAGCTAACCCATGTGTCATTACGAAAGCTCATCGAATCCCATAGTAACCTCGTGGCTACTCAGTGATGTGATTATTATAGCAGTTCGCTAGCAGTGCACTAGGTTTATATTGTAATCTCTAGGATTTCTATAGCATAAAAGTATTGTGACTATTTGTGACGTCCCTATCTAACGTAAAACCTAGGAAATTTCCGAAGCCTCCCGCCACAAAACCAATACCCGCCACATGGCGTCGCTGAACATGGCGGACTAGCAATAACCGTTTGATTTGAGTACCTAGTAATAATTCCTCAATTATAAAGCAGTTCGCTATCAGTGCACTAGGTTTATATTGCAATCTCTAGGATTTCTATGGCATGAAAGAATTGTGACTATTTGTGACGTTGTAGCGGATCTCGCTACATAAAACTAAAATTATGTACATCATATCTCGCTGCCTAGAACTAATTTTATGTTCATATTAATATTAATTTTTATGTTCACATTAATAATAATACTTACTAAATTAAGTTATCACATTAAATAATTATAAAATCATCATAAGGACAGCTCGGAGAAAGCTCAGTTTACTCGATGGCAACATCCCTCCGCGCCATCTCACAGCCCCTGTAAAGCTATAGCGTCCCATTTGCCGCTAGACTTCAAGCAGTCAACATCTCGCGTAAGCTCCCTAACTTAGAAACTCTGCCTTAGAATAGCTGTTTATATTCAGTGTTAAGTGTAAGAGTAAGGCCATGTCAGAGACTTTGCAAGTTTGTGAGTGATTAATTTCTGTCATGCCAGAGGCACACGTGACATACAGTATAGCTCATTTGTGAGATGGTGTTGTGAATAGCGTATTAACAAAGGCCTTATTTCGCAGTGACCCCCAATCGGTGAACAAGCCTACATCATCAGAAAACCCCTGCGACGTATAAACTCAAGATCACGCATCTCTGACTCCGTCTCGGTCACCTTCTCAGCCAGCATCTCTGTCAGCTTCTCTGGCTCCGTCTCGGTCAGCTTCTCAGCCAGCATCTCTGTCAGCTTCTCTAACTCCGTCTCGGTCAGCTTCTCAGCCAGCATCTCTGTCAGCTTCTCTGACTCCGTCTTGGTCAGCTTCTCAGCCAGCATCTCCGTCAGCTTCTCTTCTCAGCCAGCATCTCCGTCAGCTTCTCTGACTCCGTCTCGGTCAGCTTCTCAGCCAGCATCTCGGTCAGCTTCTCAGCCAGCATCTCTGTCAGCGGACCAACGCCTTCTTTCCGCCCACGCGCACGACGCCATCTTGCCGCGCCGCCTGCCTACGCCATCCCAGCGTGCCTTGTTGGCACGTCGACCTGAACCTCTGGCGCGGCCCACCTATTACTCCTGGATCATCACATCGAGCAGGTTACGTGAGCTAAACCAATAAATCCATTTATTAATTGATTGTGTGTTCATTTCTCCCAACCAAATTCGTCCTGCCGCTCCCTAATCCTTTCCGTCTGAAATTAGTGAATGATACAAGAGACGCAATTCTATTGGCCTGAAATAATCCTCTGATGCGAGTCTAAAAATACATATATATGGATAAATAAAACCAAACACCCCATACGAGTACCAGTCACTTTGCCTCCCCCTGCCTAAAATTAATAGTAAGCGGTCTAAACAGTATTGCTGATCTTAACGATGTTTTCCCTTCTGACACAGATGCGAGACGATATCTGAAACTGTCTCCATATTGTGATTAATACACTAGTGCTGTAACACAGCACGCTTCCATCATTATTCTAATGTAAGCTAGTATGTAGTAACGTAGCTAGTACCTTGTAACTCTTAGGGGCTCAGACCACGAGCAATTAGCAAGGATCTTCTTACATGTTTCACAATGCCGATGTTTAGCAGCCACCGCTCGTGGATTCGATATAACCCTACTGATGTCGATGACGATGTTTCACCAGTTCCTAGATCAGCCTATTTCAATCGGTTTTCATTGTTGCCAATTATTATTATCACTCTCTCAAGATCTGTTCCCAGGCCAGTACCTAATCTTAACCCTTTAGTGCAGTTTCTTACGTCACCCCTATGAAATAAAGCGGAGAAAAATCACTGGACTATTCATTTTTCTCCCGTTGAGCCATACGTACGTGTTAGGCGAACTTCTGGACACGCGCTTTTCAGGCTACTGCACAATATGGGAGAGCAGCCGTGCACCACCAATTCTGTGCACCAATAAGCCCTGAATCGAACGCCTTGGATCTTTCCGGACCTACACCAATCAGCTGTGCACCACTCGGCTTTGTCCTCTTCCAGCCTTGACCACCACCTGCCGTGCACAATGAGGCCGCGGATCGAATATGATTCCCAGGCATCGTTAAATTACGTAATTTTACATTCACCGCATCTGAGGTTAGGTTTCAGATAGCATAGTTCTGTTCCAAAATTTATCGTCATTCGACGAGTGGCCGTTCGACTGAGGGCTGGTTCGACCCACGGCCTAGATACGGACGGCTTGAAGTGTTGAAGGCTACGTTCCGGAAGGCAGGAATCATGATGGTCCATTATATCCAGGGCAGTGGTGGTCTTCGGGGGATGCATGCCAAAGGCCAGCATTGCCCAAGACCAGCATATCTTTCATCCTCTTTTCCGTGCGTAAGCCTGCTAAAGGGCAGAGTAGACTAAGGGATTATATGTTAAAAGCCAATAGTACAAATCCCCTTCATGAAAATTGACCAGCGAGCTAATGAGAACTTGAGAAGTAAGCCACCAATACAATCGCTCTACGCCGTATTGAAAACCGTCCAACAGCTCGATCCCATGCCGTCTAACCTAATCACGATTTTCGGTAAGCAACTCCCTACGCCATACTGCTGTTGATACACAGTCAGCACTCCAGCCTGTCCGTTCGTCGCAGCTGTTTTCCACCGGCATAACTCTACCTCCATGCATACCCCGTCTCCCCGCCTTTTTTCACTGACTGCCGGACGGACTAACCTAACCTAACTTATCCTAACCTAATTCGGATATCGGATAAGCATCAAAGGTCTGCGAGAAAAGCCTCCAGTTAGTCATGCGATAATGGTGGAGAGTCGGGGTAAGTGTGGGGGGAAGAAGATGCTGGGGGATAGTAAGGCAGGGAAACAGTGTCGCGGGGTTAACGTCTTGCGGATTAAGTAAGGTGATGACGCATTACCGTTTGTAACAGTTCAAATTTGCGATAATGCAGTGTGGTCAGCGCCTCAGCGGACACTTGGGTCCCTTGGGATAACAGCATCGTCAGCATGTGTAAGAAGTGATGGTATGGGTTATAAAGCATTGGAGAACAACGTATTGACCGTTAACTATGTGGAGTAGCAGCTTGTGTGCTGAAGCAGAGCAGTGTTGGTTTAAAGTTTGTGTGGTGAGATAGGTCAATTGACTACAGCTGCTTAGGTGCCAGGATGACAATATCTATAGCATTTAGATGGTTGATGTTGGCTCCAGGGCTGATTTGACCGTTAATTTGCTGGTCTATGGCTGCGCACCCGTCTTCGGCAGGCGACCCCACAATATTCACTGAGGGGTCGCCTGCCGAAGACCACGACTGCCCGGGATGTAAATCATGTAATGGACCATCATGATTCCTGCCTTCCGGAACGTAGCCTTCAATACTTCAAGCCGTCCGTATCTAGGCCGTGGGTTGAACCAGACCTCGGTCGAACGGCCACTTGTCGAAGGACGATACATTTTGGAACAGAACTATGCTATCTGAAACCTAACCTCTGATGCGGTGAACGTAAAATTACTTAATTTAACGATGCCCGGAAGTCAGATTCGATCCGCGGCCTGGTGGTGCACGGCAGGTGGTGGTCAAGGCCGGAGGAGGACAAAGCCGAGTAGTGCACGGCTGATTGGTGGATATCCGGAGAGATCCAAGGCATTCGATTCAGGGCTTATTGGTGCACAAAATTGGTGCCATTTGGTGGTGTACGGCTGTGCTCCGAAACGGCTGCGCTCCCTTCACTGGTGGCTCACTCTCAATGGGCCCACCGCGCAGAGTGGGCACGGGAATGGTTATCCCGTCAGTCCCCACGTGGAGGGATGGCAACTGGACCCACGGCACTAAATTGTAGCAGCAGAAGTTTATGGCAACTTTCAAGCAATGATCTACCTCACCGCAAATCGCATCTGGCCAAGTGTCATCTGTACCGACATCCTATCATCCTTGCAGTTGCTTTATCAACCACTTCCAACTAGTTACACGCACCTCATTGCCTCAATCCAAAACCTCCTCACCCGAATACCAGTGGGAGCAGTCAAGTTCAAGTGGATTCCTAGCCACACAGGCGTGCCGGGGAACGAAGCCGCAGATAGGGTTGCTGGGAGGCGGGAGCCTGGGAGGGCAGCCGCATTGGAGAGCATCCCGGTTGAACTCCTTCTTGACGTAGCGGACCTAAAATCTGTGGTCCGCCAGGAGATCTGGCGGTTTTGGCAATCAAAATGAACCTCAACACATGGCAATTTGCCTTAGGCATAACCAAACTCTCTGTCCGAGTCCGACCATGGTCTCTTCACACGCTCCAGTCTCGCTGATTTGAGACTCTCTTTGCTTGCCTTCGTCTCGGAACAGCCCCACTCAATAAAGCCCGCTACCAGATTCGTCAAGCTCCGTCACCACTCTGCACCTCATGTCAAGTCGCCGAAACAACCCACCACTACCTCATTGCATGCAAAGAGTACAACAAAGCACGATCGCAGCTGCGTCACCAGTTACACATGCACGGAGAGTTCAGCAATTCATCAGTGCAACACATCGCTGTGGCCAATAATTTTGAACAAGAGAAGCTCACGGAGTGAATTATATAAAACGTAGCATTCCGTCAACCCACTGTATAATAATAATTTTGGGGTGCATGCCAGAGGCCAGCTTTGCCAAACTTCACACTTAGTTCATATTCCTTTCCATAGGTAAGAATGCAAGAGTGCATAACGACTTATGAAATCAAGTGTTCAAAGCCATAGCGCCGGATGTCCACAGCCACAAAATAAGCTTGCCAAAGGTAAACATGGCCATACTGCATGATGCATCTGGCCAAACCTGCTCAGGCCTATCCACTTCAGGCCTAACCTATACAAGCTGCGACTATTCTCCACCCAAAACAAACCTGAGCAGACCTAACCTAACCTTAATGGCTGAAGGAAGTTAGAAAGGCGGTCCAAGTGCGCTGGTAGAGCCAGTCATTGGCTGCAAGAAGGCTATGAGCTGGGACAGCGTGAGTAGGTTAGGCCTGAAGAGGTTAGGCCGGAGTACCGGGAGTAGGTACAGGCCGTACAGCCAGATGGGGAACTGCCTGCTTATGAGCGAGCATGCTTAAGCAGTGACTGAAGACCCACGACGCTATTATCTTTCAGCAGTGTGTTGCTTGTCTGGATTACGGAGTTCAAGCATAGTCTGCAGCTTCTAGTTCTGAGGCTGAGTAAAGTTAATGCACGGAGAAGCTAGGCATTGGCTTCAGGGCTTATTTAATAGTAAAATTTGTGGCCTACTGCTGTGCCACCATAATTTCCGGTTCGAGCTGCAGTCGACGACGGACATTGGTGAGGCACAAGGTAGGGCATCCTCTAGCTACTAACTTGAGCAATTTAGTTTAGCTCTATTAATGTAGTCCTTTGTTTTAGAAGAGCTAATCGCTAGCAATTCTTAACAAATAAATGTCATTTTATTTTGAAACACATTTGCACCCTGATCTGCCTTCAGCAAATTATTTCCCTGAACATGATACTGAAATTTACACCCCAATTATGTGAGCTCTAGTTGATCAATTGATACAATGTCTATGATGCTTTATACTAATGACATTTTTCATATGCACACAGTTGCTGGGACTGCTGCACTGACTAAATCCCTGTGCAAACGTTGTATATTGGGACTTCTGTAACAACCAAATCCCCCTGCTGCCCTGCAGATGTGGAGCTACATGGATGCGTCTCCAAAGCTCCAATAAGCATCAAACAAGAAGAAGAAGACGTTGGTGAGCTGCCTTGCCAGAATATCTAATTTTGAAAATCAAGATTCTTATTGCTTTGTATTTGGGAAAACTTACGAATTCATTCAACAGATTACCAATTTCAACTTCAACGATGTCACGCCATAAGCGTCAGGAAAGAGAACAGTATGTCTTTGTCTTCAGACGAGGGCACCTGCTCTTCTTTGCCTGCTCCTATTGAGCTACCTTTGCTAATAAGGGAGGCACTGAAAGATTAATTATTTTGCAGCCCTGAGACACCAAGCTTGCCATCAACAGCTTGCCATCCTCAGCAATTCCAGGCTTTGCTTTTGGGAGATTGGCTGCCTCTGATGGTAGAACCGGTGCTGGTCTCTCCAGAAAGGGTAACTTTGAAGGTTTTCATGGCAAAAATGATTTGTGTTGTGTGAACTCTCCATGAGCTCAGTAACTTCTGAAGATGAAATCCTGACTCCTGCTCAGAGACCAGACCTGGCACACAAAGGAACGAGAGAAAATCCACTGAGCTTACCAAGCAGGTAGAAATTCTAGCCTTGGGGCTCTGACTCTTCCAGTTCCAGTAATGTAATCATTTTTGAACCAGTGGCCGATGATTGCCCAGTTGAGAAATTTTTTTGCAAATGACATAGTTCTCATTAAGGCATTAGCTGGGTCTCCTTTGAAGAAATAGGCCCATGGCCTGTTGCCGATTCTTGAACTTTTTGTGACTTGATTCACAAGGGATCTGTCCTTTGGAACCCAATCTTTCCATAACTGACGATTGATTGAGATAGCTGCTGGACTTATTGCGTGGTCCGTAATTTGCTGGGCATTTTAAAACTGAACATATGCTCCTGCATAGCTTTGTCTAGTCTGTTTTTGAAGATGTTCATACTTGGAGCATCAATGATGCTCTGATGGTAGAGCGGGAATTGCTAAATTTAGTAAAGATCTAGGATGCAATATTTTAGTACTTACCTTGATAGAATAGATTGAGGTTGAGATGCCTGTTTTGTTAAGCTATACTCAACTTGGTTCTTGGACCATAAAGTGTCATGTGCCCTGGCCTCCAACTGCCTGTCAACCACTCAAAGTCTAGTCACTCTATTGGAGTTATTGGATGGTTGGGAGAGGATATCCCAAATGAAGAACTTGCATAAGCTTTGGATTTTGCTAGGCTGCTGGAAGCCCCCCCATCCTCAGATGATGGTAATGTACAGGAAGGCCACAGTAGCCAATCCAGCATCTCAGGATGAGGATGATGAACACCACTCTAAGGGTTAGACCATACCAAGCCCAATGACTAGAAATGTTCTCAATATGCCATCCTTAAAATGTCCATCCAAAAAGTAATAAAAGATATACAATGGTACAATGGAACTGTCACAGCCTTTGCAACAAACTTGGTAATTTCAAACTCAACCTTTACACTTTACAGTACCAAACCACACATAGTTTGTTTAACAGAGACTTGGCCTACTCCTTCATACAAACCTAATTTTATCAATTATACAGCCATTTACAGGGTGGGGCAAAACGGATTGAGCAGTTTTGTGGCAAAATAAGAGTAATGGAGTACATAAAGAAGAAAGTTTATTTTCCTTGAGGTTAGCATAACATACCATTTAGAATACTTATGTTTTGAAAAAAATATCAGGAAGATGGTGGCTGATAGCTGCAACACATTGTTTGAGTTGTTCTTGGAAGTTTCCTACAGCACGTTCACACATATGGCAAAGTATGACCATAACCTCTGCAATAATCCATTGCCTTAGCTGTGGTAGGGTGTGAGGGCAACTTCTCAACACCTTTTCTTTTAGATGTCCCCAAAGAAAGAAATTGCAAATGTTCAAATCAGGTGACCTTGCAGGCCACTGTAGATCATCCCTCAGAGATGCCAGACATCCAGGAAACATGCATCTCAAAACATTTAGTGACATTTGGGCTGTGTGAGCTGTAGCCCCATCCTGCTGGAGCCACATATCTCCCAATGTTTCATTTTCAACAATTTTTTCCATCATGGGCTGCTAAAATTTTTGCAACATTGCAGCAAGCGTTCAGAATTCACTGTCACTGTTACTCCCTCCTCCTCAAAGACGCATGGCCCTATCACACCAAATTGTGAGATGGCACACCAGACTGTTAGTTTGGTGTTAGTTTGGGAGAATGTAGTGGTCTTTGATGGATAATTTGTGGGTTATCTTCAGCCCAGTAATCTTCTCACACAGATTTTGGTAGCTGGTAAAGTCTGCTTTGTTCAATTGTTGGCCATCATCATTTTGTAGGGATGAAAATGCAAATCCCTATGCAGAATTCTCCTCAAATTATGTGAGGAGATTCCCAAGGCAATGGCATGCCTTTGTGCAGAACGTCTTGGCAAATAGATGACTGCTGCTCTCACCCTCTTGACATTTTCTGATGTTTTGATGGACCTGTGTTGGCCATGTGTATCTCTTCTTAGTGTGCTACCAGTTGCCTCAAACTTCCTAACTCAGGACCGGATTGTGTTTGCCTGAGGAAGATCATCATTGAAGGAAAATTGAACTGCTGCCGAAAAGTGGATTGATTGTTCTCGAAATATGTGCATACTACAAAGCCATGATGTTCTCCTGACCACAGCATGTTGGCTACTGAAATAGGAATATCAGAGGGGCTGGAAAAAACCACCCACACGCCCATCCCCTTCCTTCCCTGCGAGCACTGACTGCTCTAAACTGATAAATCGTTTTTGCCCTACCCCGAAGAAGCATAAAGGTGCTGGTTAAGCAGGAGGTGGACATGACATCCTTATTCGGAATGATGTTAATTATTCTGGCCTTGCATTGAATCCCTACCTCCAAGGGAAACTGGAATTCCTAGGCCTGACGATTTTTTTACAAGGAAGCAAACCTATGACGATTCTCAGTATCTACAACACTAATGAAACAGTGAACCAACAGGAATTTACACACTATTTCAAACAACTGGCACCCTGTTGCATCATACTAGGTGATTTGAATGCTCATATCCCCTATGGGAGCCTGGCAAAATTGCAAATGCTACAAGGAAAAATCTATTTGAGTCACTTCTAACTAAACCATGTATAGTTCTACCCACCCCACCATCCTTGCCCACATATTACAACATTTATCATAATTCTTTCTTTACACTAGACCTCACCTTCATAGCAGCAGAACTCATTCCCCTTTCTACAGTCGAACACTGAGGAGGACATGGCAGTGACCACTACCCGGTGGTGACATGCATTGGCATTGAAGCCTCTATATTGCACTGTGAAACTCATCTCTCATTCAGGTTCAAGGGTGGTTTGTAGGCTGCATGGTCTGCTGCTCTGTCCCAACAGGGCACCCACCCAGACAGCAACACTGAGGTAGGCAACCGGAATATTAGCAATTCAATAATCTCCACAAGCACAGAGCATTTTCCTCAAAGAAAAAAAATTATCACTCCACACTTCAACAAACCCTGGTGGAACCAAGCTTGTGCTTGCGCAGTCGAGGCAAAATGAGCTGCCAAGTGAGCCCTGATTGCCCTCCCATCTCAGGCAAATCTAATCAACTTCAAGCGCAGTCAGGCATTGGTCAAGAGGGAGGTTAATCTTGCAAAGAAAGCATTGTGGACACAATATTGCAGCTCAATTGCTTCAGATACTCCCAAATCAATACTCTGTGAAAAATAAAGTAATTGCAGAATCCATATCAGAGAAGAACACAACCTTACATCCAGGCAGTTCCAACAATTATTTCTGACTTTCTTTCCAAAGCAAATGCACCTGCTTCTTGCTATGAGAAGTGTGCTGTCAACACCTGTGCCATCCATACCCCAAGTTTATAATCCTTCCATTAGCAGTTGCATTGAGTGAAGATACTTATTCCCCTATCAATCAGCTACATGAATTAGAATGCTGTTTGCACTCATTGAGGAATACATCTCCCAGTATTGATCAAGTGCACAACCAACATTGTTGCCGGTGCAATGGAATGCTCATGTTGAGTTCTTTAGTCTGGCAACAATTTAGGTGAAGGAAAGTATTCTTTCAGATATGGATGTATTGCTAAAGTACAGGGTATTATTTACAGATACATTTGAGGATTGAATGAAGTGTAACCAGGCACTGGGAGCATGAGAGAGGTGTTTAAGCTGCAAAAGATAACACATATAATCAATAAAAGTGAAATAAAAAAGAAGAACCTCACTCACAGTAGTTAATCAAAACCAAAACCCGTAGCATTGACATAACAATCAATCAGCAACTGGTAATTTCAGCTCAGTTAGAATGCAGCTGACAAGGCAAACACATTAGAGTAATTCAAGAAATTAGAGTTGACCAAGGTAAATGGACACTATTGCAACTATGGCAATAATGGCAACTTATTGGGTGAAACACATAAGTGGGTAATAGTTTAGTATTTAACTAATAAAATGGCAAGTGTTTAAATTAAAGGATTGAAACAGTAAAGCAATCAAAGTAAAATCATATTAACAACACACTATTGTGCAAAATACATCCTGTAGATTAAAAGAAAATATTGCAAGTAAGTGGATGAACTCGTGTGCAAAGTATTAACATAAGCAAGAATGAAGTAAATCAATTATTAGGCCAAATGGAACCTAACATACCTGGTTTTAAAAGCTTTATAAAATATTGGTCCTAACAAGCACTTACCAAGGCAATTGCAGTTGTCAGAGCATTGAACATCAATCTGCCAGCTTCTTATATTTAATAAAACTTGCTGCACACACCTGAATGAGTGAATAATATTATTTTTGGAATTACCCCTGTGCCTGGAAATATATAGAGCAGAGCAATGTAAGATTCTGAAATATAACACATAAACGATAAACGAATGGAACATTGGATAGCAGATTTGGTTTGCGATGAAAAGTACTGAAAAAAAACCACCCGGCTATAACATCTCCCTCAGGAGTTCCAGATGTGGCTGTTAGAGATTCTCAACCAGAGTCTGAGGACTGGCACTGTTCCACAATCTTGGAAGGAAGCTTTAATTATTCCCATAGCTAAACTAGGCAAACCACTGATGGCACCTCTTCCTACAGACCTATCTCCTTGCTGTCCTGTATTGGTAAGTTGTTGCAGGGGGAGCTGTATTGCTTTTTAGCCCAACCCTTTGGCTATCATGCTCATTTATTTGATGTCTGTGCTGTGTTTTCTCATTATGTAACTTATTATCTACTTTTCCTTTGTTTTCTCTCTAGTCCAGACACGGAAGTAAAATCATTAAAGTAAATTCCAAAGCCAAGCATAATTCTAATGCAAAATTCCATTGAATAATTAATAACTGCACCAGGATGGGAACCTAAGCTAACTCACCACTTGAGAGGAAGTGAGTGATTATTTATTGCATATATTCATTTTATTACTTAATTAATGTTGTATTACAAATTGTTTATACTTTGTGATTTCGCTTTGTTTCTTATTTTCTATTAATTGTATTCAGTGTGTTTTAATTCTGCAAGCTATATATTTTGGTGTTCATTAATTCTTCATTAAGCTGTTTGCTGCGATATAAGTTTGCTTGATTACTTTTTCTGCATCCATAAGCACCACAGTTGCTTTAATAAATCATTATTAAGGTTCTTGATTATTACTGTTTTTCTGCTTGTTAATTAATGCTTGTTCATATTTAATCCAATTCTTTATCTTATTGTCATAGGGCTGTGATACATAAAATTAATAAGTTTTACTTTCTTTTATGGCAGATCACATATGCATCTTGTCCATGCTCCTTAGTTCCTTATGCTCCTATTCATGTTAGTTCCTTATGCTCCTATTCATGTTAGTTCCATGCCCCTATGCACATTAGTCCATGCTCCTATTCTCCTTAGTTCCTTAGCTCCTATTCTCCTTAGTTCCTTAACTCCCATGCTCTTTAGTTCCTTAAGGGGACCGGCTACCCTAAAATTTTCAATTTTGGCATTTTCAGGTTTTTGTGCTCATCTTAAAGCTTACTTTCTGAAGAATCAAATGGTACCAGAATCATCCCTCTATGTCGAAAAATGATTTCGTGACAGCTCCCCAAAGGGGGGCAGTTTTTAGGGCCCTTCAGTAAAGTCTATGGGATTAATTCGAAGGCTGGACGCACTAAAAATGAACGTCTGACGTAAAGCGGCCAATTAGGGCATTATCCGGTGCTTATACTCATCTTAAAGCTTAGGTACTTTCTGACGGTTCAAACAGTACTAGAAACATCTTTCTACTGGAATTTTTACGAAAACAATGCACATGGAACAGGGGGCGGTACTAGGCAGCCATCATTAATTGCTATGGGTTTAATTCGAGGGCGGGACTTAATTAAGCCAGCTTCTGCCACAGCAGCCAGTGCCGATCATGATAGCAAGGTGAGAGGTGTGCAGCCAGTCGCTCTATGCCTTCCTGACTTGGTTTAAGGCTTAGTTACGGTATGTTGGCTATGTTACGACTCTTTTACGTCATTTTACGTGCCGCCCGGCAGTTTTTTGGGCATGGTGAAAAAATCCTACTGCTCTCACGGCAAACCTATCTCCTCCTACAGTTTTCAAGCTACAGCAATGAGACATATAACATTTGATTTGTAAAAACCATACCTATCGATTTGAACATCACTTTTTTTAATTTCTGTCTGGTTCGTTTTTTATATGGGGGAGAAGGGGGGGAGGGGGGGAAATGAGAAAAATGCGCATAAAAAACTATAGGAAAATGAAAAAAACCAAGTTCCAATCGATAGGTATGGTCTTTACAAATCGAATGATATGTGTCTCGATGTTGTAGGGTGATATTTGTAGGAGGAGATAGATTTTCCAAAGTACCCGTTTTTAGCCGTTTTCTATGAATTTCACTTTTCTATCAATTTTTTCGCAAAATTCATAGAAGCAAAATGTCATTTTTTTACATTTTACGTATGTATGTGAAGTTTCATGATGATCGGATAATAACTGTAGAAGTTTTTCTGGAGGGTAGCCAGTCCCCTTAACTCCTATGCACGTTAGTTCCATGCTCCTATACTAGGCCATTCTTCACTCAGTTATGTATGCACCACACGTATTCATTTAATAACCAAGAGCCATTTAATTGAACTGTTATCTAAATTCTGTTTCATTTGTCAGTAATGAAAGATCAATTTTAGTCTCATCATTTCCCACTTTCCAAGTAGGTTGTTGCCAACCTATCAAGTAGAAGTAGGCGACGTGTTTGCCTCACTTGCAGGAGACACGCGGCAACAAGGTGATTGAAGCAATGGTAAATAAATGTCTCACGTTCTCACTTGAGCAGAAGCAGGCCCTGCGCCCTTCCCAGGGGGGTTTTTGTTGCTGCATGTTGGCAATTTATCGTGTAGCCCAACTGGAAGCTGCCATCCATCATGCTCTCCACACAGTCTGTACTGCTAGTCTTCTTTGTTGATCTGAGTAATGCCTTTGACAGGCCTTCTGTATAAGCTCAGTTGCTGTGGAGTGCAGGGTGCTCTCATAAGGTAATTTCATGCTTACCTGAGTGGAAGGATGTTCAAAGTCTTCTTTGAAGGAGAGTACTCTTCCTGTAGACCAATCATATCTGGGGTGCTCCAGGGAGCAATAATTTCCCCCACATTGTTCAACAATTCGATTAGTGATATGATGAGTGATATCCAAACAGCCATCAATTAACTTCAAGACCAAATAAACTCATTGGTTAAATTGACACAGTTGGGGCCTAAAACTAAACTAGGACAAAACCAAAATTCTGTGCTTTACCACTAAGAAAGCCCACCTTCTCCCCATTCAAGGAAATGGACATAACCTGGAATCTGTTCAACAACACAAACACCTTGGCATAGTACTAAATGCACCTTGCCTCAAATGGGAGCCTTGCATTGAGATGTTGAGAACATTATGCTTGCCAATTCTTAATCTCAAATCCATTCACAATAGGCATTGGGGTGCTGATCACCTAACTCTCTTAAAGCTATACAAAGTAATACTTTACAGTAAACTTGACTATGCCTCTCCCTTCTATGCATCTGCTGCTCAATCACACTTATCCAAACTAAATGTTTATCAAAACAGTAGCTTCAGAATCGCTACAGGATGCCAAAAAACTACTCCAATCATTACTTTAGAAACTGAAATCAATATACCATCTCTTAAAATCCATAGAGACCAATCAATGTTCAAATACTATGCCAGATTATGACAATTACCCAAGTGCCCTGCCACTAATGAGCTCCTTCTTGCCAGGCACTCCTGCCCAGAGAATGCATACTGCTCCTTCATCCCACATACCAGAACAATATTCAATTGCATTGGCCTCTCATGTCCACGTCCTTCCACCTCCTCTTTGATTTTGCCACTGCCTCTGTGGTTCAATGTTAACTTCAATATTTTCACCAACTTGGACATTATCACGATGTTATCTATTTCACCTGCTGCCATCAGCCAATTGTTTCATGATCTTTCCCAAACTAGGTATGTCAACTGCATTGCTGCTTACACAGATGGGTCATGGGTGGAAGAACCAGCCTGCTCCACATCAGCTGCTGTGGTTATTCCATCCAGAGGAGTGTGCCTCAGCTGGAAACTCCGTCCAGAGGTACAGGTTCTGGAATCAGAACTCTTTGCCATACTTCAGGCTCTCACATGGGCTCAAAATAAACTATTAAGTGAAAATTTAGTGATACATTCATTCAAAGCTCTCTATTTCTTATTACAGATAGAAGACCTAAGCATTATTTGCTTCTTGTGTTTGAAATTCAAGCATAGATTTTCTCCTTGAAATTTTCTCATGTTGTAGCGTTTCGATCAACTGGGGTTCCATGAAACTAATGTGGATATGGGCCCACTCACCCCAAGGTACTACCCTTCTCAAGATGATTAGACTGAATTTGGGACAATGAAAACATGTTATTACAAAACGCTAGTATACTTAGAACTAAGGACCTAAACTTTAACAGCAGGTATCAGATTATCCCCAGGTGTAGCAAAACATATCCTTCACAGGTTGATTTAGGCTACTCAATGCGCAAGTCTTGGTTATGGAATTATGGTACTTGGCTTGACAATTTTACAGCACAACTGGTACAATTGATATGCAAACTACCGCATCACAAGAACACATCCTAGCCTATGACAACTGAGGATCAATAAACACACTATATACCATCAGATAAGTAGCTAGACATGGGATATAGTAGACACAAGGACGAAGAGAAAACTCTGTAAAGAGGAAACCGTGGTTATTTACTTGATTTCTGGGAGTAAGTGGTGCACCATCAGTACCCATTACTTGATGCACAGATTCATAATGACATATTGCTTAAGGGCAATGTAGTTGTGGTCTATTAGACTCCCCCAATCGCACACAGGCAATCACCCCAGGCACACACACCCCTGAGTACTCACCTGTCTAGTAGCAGGGCGGCCAAGAGTCTCTGACCACTAGGGATACTAGGCAGAACACCATCCAGAGAATCAGAAACCTCATGGGCACTGGAAAATTGCAGGATACTCACTATGTCTTTTTGTGAGCAAAAAATAAGACACCAGAAATTGGACAGGACACAAGAATTAAGGTTTCTAAACAATTACATGGGACATGGCTTCTATCCTACTTAGTCAAAGGGCTTCCCAGTCTATGAAGTGTATACTTACAGTCTGCATGAGGGCCAGGGCAGTGAATGAACGTACATCCGATAGCAACAAAGTATATATATATTCTAATGCAAAAGGTTACTTGACTAAAAAGTATTTGAACAGAGTTTGGGCTTAAATTCAAACAAACAACAGAACCCTTACACACTACTCTTAACTAAAAAACAGCCAGGTATATTGTTGGGATCAGACAAATTTTATTTTTAAATAAGCCTTGCAGCAAACGCCTAGCTTCAACATGCATTAAATTTTCTCAGCCTTAGAACTAGAAGCTGCTGACTATGCTTGAACTCCGTGATCCTGACAAGCAACACACTGCCAAAAGATAATAGCACTGTAGGTCTTCAGCCACTGCTTAAGCAAGCTTGCTCATAAGCATACAGTTCCTCATCCGGCTGTACCTACTCCGGCCTAACCTCTTCTGGCCTAACCTATTTACGCTGTCCCGGCTCACAATCTTCTTGCAGCCAATGACTGGCTCTACCAGCACACTTGGACTGCCTTTCTAATTTCTTGCAGCCAATGAGGTTAGGTTAGGTCTGCTCAGGTTTGTTTTGGGTGGAGAAAGGTTGTAGCTCATATAGGTTAGGCCTGAAGAGGTCAGGCCAGATGCAGTATGTCCTTGTTTAGCTTTGGCAAGCTTATTTTGTGACTGGACATCCGGCTCTATGGCTTTGAGCACTTGACTTCATAGGCTGTTATGCACTCTAGTGTTCTTACCTATGGAAAGGAATATGAATTAAGTGTGAAGTATGGCAAAGCTGGCCTCCGGCATGCGCCACAACAGAATAAAAACAGACTCAGGAGATCAAACAGGGGAAGAACCAGGCAAAAATATATTTAATAGAATCAGTGGTACATGAAGGTGAAAAATAAAGATTAGCAGGTTAGTGAAGATGGGACAGCCAAGGGCTATGAGTGATGGGGTGAACCGGCATGAGAACAAAATAACCAGCAGCCCAAACTGGATTGAACAGAACAGAGTAGATGATGATGGACCCCAACTAGAGCAGACTAGCAACTAGTATCACCAAACACTAGCACAACTGAACCAACCTAAAAACATTGATATTATTTACTCAAAATAGTAGGTCACTGGACTAGTCATGACTGTCATGTTAGGTTACTCCAGGCACAGCAAATCAAGTCACAGTTCTACTCAACTAAGTTGACACCAGGCATATGCCTTAATACTCCCCAATTAGAGATGCTAACTATAAGCCATTGAGAAATGGTCAAGAATGGGCAATGAGAATAACCTGTTAAGTCGATGCTTTTGTTATGTAATCAGTTAGGGCAACATCCAATTTAGTACAATATATATATATATATATATATATATTGTACATATTATATATGTAATATCAAAAGGCAGAATAAGCTTGTTTCAACACAGGTGGTTAATGGCCAGAGAATTTGTCAATTTAAATTTTCAGGGTCGAACAATATTCTTCAGATAACATTAGTGGATCAAATTACCGGTTCAAGGCAGTAATATCAATTTATTAACAACGTTTCGAATGTAACAACATTCATTTTCAAGTTAAAGGAAGCGTTGAATACAGAAATTTTGATGGAAATAAGTAGGTGATACAAGTAAATAGGAAACAACAAGAAAATTTGGAACCATGAAAATCATTCTAAAACAATCTCAAAGCTTAGAAAATCAGGTAGTTATGAGATGGATAGATGGAGTCCAAACCGCAGAAAAGGGCTTCAGCTATTATTGATCGGATTATGTCAGGCCACCGCAAGATGACGATGCCAGTGGGTTCCTCCAGCACAGTGCAAGTGACAGTCTCGTTGAGATTGACGTTTTCAAGAGTGTCACGGGGCCTATTGATTTCATTGCGGATCTTGAGATGAAGTTGCTTGATTGTGATGCTTTGAGACCTGGTCTGGTTGTGAGCTTGTCTCAGGTGGCAGGATAAACAGCTGCTCAAAGTCGAAGTAGTTACTCCAATTACTCCAATACAGCTAAAATAATGAAGAAGTCTACAACCTTCTTTGAAGCAAAATTTATTGATTACACCAGAATCTTGAAGAACTCCCACTCGTTTGAAGTGACAGTTGCAACTTCATCTCAAGATCTGCTATGAAATCAATAGGCCCCGTGACACTCTTGTTAACGTCAATCACAATGAGACTGTCACTTGCACTGTGCTGGAGGAACCCACTAGCATTGTCATCTTGCAGTGGCCCAACATAATCTGACCAACGATAGCTGAAGCATTTTTCTGTGGATTGGACTCCATCTATCCATCTCATAACTACCTGATTTTCTAAGCTTTGAGATTGTTTTGGAATGAGTTTCATGGTTCCAAATTTTCTTGTTGTTTCCTATTCACTTGTATCATGTACTTATTTCCATCAAAATTTTGGTATTCATTGCTTCCTGTAACTTGAAAATGAATGTTGTTACATTCAAAACGTTGTTAATAAATTGATATTACTCCCTTGAACCTGTATTTTGATCAACTAATGTCATCTGAAGAATATTGTTCAACCCTGAAAATTTAAATTGACAAATTCTCATGCCATTAACCACCCATATATATATATGTGTATATTTTATTTATTTTTTATTGTATTTTTATTTGTATTTATTTTATTGTTTGTGTGTTTGTTGCAGATTTTCAGATTATTAAATGACTGTTAGGCATCAATTAAACCCTGTTTTGGCAAGAGTTTGGATTTAGGCAAGGAGTTGGAGTTAGGCAGGATGCTGTACTGATTAAGAGAAACTGTGAAGCCCATAACATGCCAATTGAAATGTTACTGTGGCAATTATTACTCATAATCCTGTTGTGGGGCGTATTGGACTAGTCTTCACAGGCTCCTGCAAATTTCAAACAAAAAAAAAATTGCTCAAAGGAGAGGTGCTGGACTGCTGGTGGTGCCATCACTCAACAGTAACCCATTCCTATTGGCTGATGAAAAATTGAGCCTTTTAAAAATCAAAACGACATGATGTCACAGTCCAGTGAAGGTGATGACTTTGTTGCTTCATCTGTTGCATATGTTCACAATTCATTATTACATCATCCTTGATCTAGGCTGCTACCTGCAAGGCATAGCAGCATTTTGGAGTGTTTTGGAATTTAGCAGCAGAGTGTTTTAGAATTTAGACTCTTCCTCAATTTCAATTTTGAGTGCTATAAGTAGACCAGCAAAGTATGGATATCACTCATACCAGCAGGCAGGAATTCTAAGATAGTATGTAAACTTTCTGTCCATAGTGGCAATTAGCAAACTCAAAGCAGAGACTTTTTTTAGACTCTTCATCCAGCTCATTTTCAAATCCTATAAGTAGACCGGTAAAGTATCATGTATATCAGCATTATATATCACACATAAGATATTGGCTCAAATTTAGGTAGAAAAACAAAGTAAGTATAATATGCATTTAAAAATTACTTTCTAAAGACAACACTTCTAAAGAATACAGTGTATCTGATGTTACAAATCTACAATGAATTTCTAATTTTATTCCTATGGATTAAAAAAATTAATTCTCAAATTTTTTTTAATGTATTAAAAAAATTTAAATTTTCAAAAATATTTACTGTGTCAATTGATTCATGCATTTTCTCCAACTTGCACAAGTGTGCAAAATTTCAGTTTGATTGGCCTGGTAGAAGCGTGTTGAATATCAATTACCGTATAAGATTTGTAGCAGACAGACTGACAAACAAACAAAAATATGAGTTGGAAAATTACTTTTTAAAGACAACACTTCTGAAGAATACAGTATCTCCAATGTTACACATGTACAATGGATTTCCAATTTTATTTCCAAATATTGAAGAAAATTATTTTTAATTTTTGTTTTTGGAAAACAAACTTAAAGTTTTAAAATTATTTATTCCATCAATTTATTCATGCATTCTGCCTGACGTTACAAAATTGTGCAAAATTTCAGATTGATTGGACTGGTAGAGGTGTGTTAAATATAGATTATAAAAGTTGTACCGTAAAATGGGGTAACTTAGACCGGCGGGGTAACTTAGACCACTTTTTGTTTTTTTAACAAAAACCCCCACAACTCAAAAACTATTTGACATAGAAAAATTTTGTCAATGGGCATTAAGGGCCTAATACAAAATTACATAAAGACTATGAGAGGCAGGAGCCAGCAATTTATGGTGAGTGAAGCTAGAGTATAGACCTTTATTTTGCATGTTTCAATTCAAGTTTAATTTTGCTAGTAAAAAAATGGCATCATTTATATAAGAAAAAGTGGTCTAAGTTACCCCATTTTACGGTAGCAGACAAAATTACTTTTTCAATTTTTTATATTACAAAATTTATTTTTTAATTTTAAAAATTATTTATTCTGTTAATTGATTCATGCATTGTTTCCAACTTTACACGAGCATGCAAAATTTCAGATTGATAGGAAAAGTAGAAGTGTGTTAAATTTTGATTATAAGATTTGTAGCAGACAGACAAAAAACAAACAAACAAACAAACAAACAACAAGAAGTGAAGTTAAAGAAAAGTGTTGTGAAAATGTTGAACTTTATGCCACTATTTTTAATTTTACAATATTTTGATTAGTTTAGCTGATATAACATTTCTACGAAATGTGCAACAAGTGTCCCTATTTACCCCACCCGCCCCTTATTACCCATTTGAAGGTACCTTACCAAGGTACTATTGCAATATTTGTAGATAACAGAATCATCTTGTTGACATTGAATAAAATTTCTGAACTAGATCAGGAAATGGAAAATGCGCTGGTTTTTAAAAAAAGCCCTCATTTGCCACTATGCCTTGTAAGTCTTAGTTAACTCTTCTGGACCAAGCAACTGAACCTGTTGGATTTTTGTTAATATACATACCACACAGACCCACACACACATGTATACTTATACACATGAAAACACTTTTCTAGAGTTTTCTCTAATTGAAACAATATTTTCTATTGGCTATAAAGGCCATCTGCTAAAAAGTTACCCATGATGCATTTCTTGCCAATCTTTCATGCTAGTTCAGCAGCTTCAGTATGTCTTCTGAAACTACATTGTGTAAGATTAATGACTTCAATTTTGAATTTTCATCCTTTATGAATCATTTCATTTCTGTACAGTTTATTTATATTTTCCCAATGATATTTCTTAGTGTTAGCATACTGGTAAAAAAGTCAAGTAAATTCCATTATTACTATGTATTGAGCTAGAAAATGTTGCATCAAACAGTTATATCAATGTAATTTTTTCTGATTTTTACTATTCCTTATGAATATTATTAGTATTTACCTCGAGTCATCAGATTTCAATATATAAATAATCAATATTTTGATTTTTAAATCCTTAGGAGTTTTATTATTGCATACTTAACCCTAATTACCACGGGTTGTTGTGTCACACTACAACTTTGGGTGTAAATGATATCTGCCCTTAATTCTGTTAAGAATATTTTAGGTGTCTTTTATTTTACATATGCTGCAATTGTTTTACCAGTCATTAATATGGATTGTTTCCTTTCAAATGCAGTCTTCAGATGCACAATTGTGAACTCAAACCAATTTTTAAAAATTATGAGAATGAAAGGACTGAATTTCTGGCCTCAAGCAGAGCCATTTCCATGTACAACAACTCCGACTGCTCAAACTTGTGTCTATGTTACCCATGGACTGGAGACTGTAAATCATTCACGTGTGCATGTGCCTTTGAACATGTGCATATTTATTGCTGGTGCATGTGCAGCTTCAGCACTGGTGCACCTGCATCCTCATTGCTAGTCTCTCTCAAAGTTTCTTTGTTCCTATAGTTTTTGATCTCATGGTCTGTGAGTTTGTTGCCCGCCATTGAAAGAACTTTATGAAATGAGATGCATTAGCAAAGTGGGAAGCTCACATACCTTCCACCTCCATTGCTTGCTGGACACTGATATCGTGAGTTTGACTAGGGCGTAGCTTGCTACCGGCACGCGGATCCGCTTACTTGGTAGCAAAAGTTTATACGTAGTTTGCTAAATGATTTACCTTATCATTATAGATAAAAATAGCTAAAATATCATTGATCCAACACCAAAAATAGATATCAGTTGAAGAGTATCTCCACAGAAAAGGCTGTGAGATTCATTTTTTTACGGTGGTTATTAGAAACTAAGGGCGTTTTCCTGCAAACTCTACGCAACTAGGGTTAATGCATGTCCTTCTAAAGATAATATTTATATGTATATAATATATATACATATAGATAATTAGTAATGTTCACATTCTTTGAACTTTGCAGAAGAGCCTTTTATTCAGAGAGTTCCTGAGAACTCTGGAGTTTGCTGCGAAAACCACCCTCTGTGTGAGTGTCAGTCGTCTCGGGAGGACAGAAGCAGCTTGCAGTGCTGCAGGTGGTTGCCTTTCTTTGGCCTGGCCTTCTTCCTTATCTTCACAGCTTTCAGCACATGTTCCCTTATTCTGGTGAGTACCTCATTATATTAGTCAATAGTGTCAGAAGATATTTATAAATCTTGATTTCTTTTGTTTATTGTTTATTATCAATCAATTAATTGCTTTCTCTTTGCTTTCTTATTGCTTGTTGTACTTATATATATTTTCTCATATTCATGAGAACATATTTAAGTACCAACTTTGTTCATTTTCTTCTTTTTATTTTATTTATCTGATCAGAAAAATCTACAAGATAATTATTAAAAATAATACATAACTATATTTTTCCTGATGTATTGTTATGTTAATGTTATTTTTTATTGTTCTTTATGTGAAATATTCATCACCCATGTTTCATACACAATTGAGATAATAGAAGAATATGACCTGAACGTGGTTGTGGAAAAAATGAGTGCATACAGCCAGTCAGTTTGCTCCTGCATTGCACTTGTGAGGGAAGGATCCTAGCAGTTGATCATTGGACTTGGTCTATTGGCATGCGATGTTCTTTGTGTGAGAGATTATTCTGTGTATACAGATCATAGATATTTTGAAAAATCATTGTTGAAGGTCAACAAGTCCACCTATTTTATCAACAAATGACCCAGCACAAAATATTTCATTAGATAGTATGAAAATTGTTATGTATATTAAAACTTATGTCTGGATTAAACTAGTTAAAAGACCAGAACTAGATTAAAAGTCTGGAACTTTTAGCCTTATGTCCTTATTGAGCAGGCTTTTTTTGATTACAGAGTAGGGTAGGTATTATCATTGTTACAAGTTGGTATCATGGATTGTATTAACAAAAATTTTTTTCTATGTTGTGAGGTTTACACCATATTTTAAAAATAAATCTATAAATTACTTATATTACACGATGAAAATTTGTGTCATGTTATAATTATGTTTAAATGGAAAACTTGTCTTGTAGAAATTTTATCAGAAAAGCTCGTCTTGTCCAATCTTGTCTGCTCAGATCATAGGTAGTTTACACTCTGCATGATATCCTGGCCTCTTGTGCTGTGAGAAATTAAAAGAATTTGAATTGCCTGTTCGATTTGATGTTTGAAACTTTGACCCTATATTTGATACTTTGACTCTGCGCAGTCTTAAATAACACAATTGCTATGAACTGATATAGATACAGAGAAAGAGTTAGTTATTGATCCTTGGCAATTTTAGATTTAATGTTTTATGACTTTCAGAAAGTCGAAACCTGAGCAGATGCATGGGTTAGCTGAAAGCAAAAGTTCCAACCATCTTATGCGGCCACGTAATGTTATACAAACGGTTTAAAAATACTCTTGAATATCGATAACTTGGTCATTTTTGTCAGATTGCTTGTATCTACAATATACATCTGCTAACCTCACCAATCACATTGATTGTGTTGCTTTCACACTCTCCACTTCTGATGATGCAAATATGATTGAATCAGGGTTGGCAATGATTAAATCAAAATGATTAAATCATGTGATTAAATCACTTGATTTTTTTATAAAAAAGTCATGATTTTTTTTATTTTTATGATTTATATTTTTCTTTTATTTTTTCATATATTAAAATATATTGAGTGGCAGTCTTTAATTTATATTGAGGTATTGTTATTCATGGTTTAGTATAAATGTATAAATGACAAATTGGTATATAAACTTGTTGCCTTTAGTGTGTATTAGGTTCCAATAAATTGAAAGTTTTTGGTACAGAGGCAGCAAGTGTGCAATACATTGTACGTAGCTAGCAGCTTAGCTAATTCTTATAAGGCTATAAGTAGTCTTTAACTATTTGACTATTTATTATATATTGATTACAATATACAATTTAAATGTGTTAGCTAGCTTTTACAGGGTGGGGCAGGACTGATTGAACAGTTTTGAGGCAAAATAAGAGAGTAATGGAGGTACATAAAGAAGAAAGTTTATTTTCCTCAAGATTAGCATAACATACCATTTAAAATACTTATGTTTTGAAAACAATATCAGGAAGATGGGGTTTGTTAGCTGCATCACACTGTTGGAGTTGTTCATGGAAGTTTTCTACAGCACGTTCACACATATGGCAAGGTATGGCCATAACCTCTGATGCAATAATCCATTCCCTTAACTGTGGTAGGATGTGAAGGTGACTTCTGAACACCCTTTCTTTTAGATGTCCCCAAAGAAAGAAATCGTAAATGCTCAAATCAGGTGACCTCGCAGGCCACTGTAAATCACCCCTCAGAGACACCAGACGTCTGGGAAACATGCGTTTCAAAACATTGAGTGACATTCAGGCTGTGTGAGCTGTAGCCCCATCCTGCTGGAACCACACGTCTCCCAATGCTTCATTTTCAACAATGTTTTCCATCATGGGCTGCAAGAAATTTTGCAACATGGCACCATAGCAATCAGATTTCACTGTTACAGGTACTCCCTCCTCTGAGAATGACTCCAACAGTGTGTTGCAGCTAATGGCTCCCATCTTCCAGATATTTTTTTCAAAACATAAGTATTCTAAATGGTATGTTATGCTAACCTCTAGGAAAATAAACTTTCTTCTTTATGTACCTCCATTGCTCTTTTATTTTACCTCAAAACTGCTCAATTGGTTCTGCCACACCCTGTATATTGAGAGGTTGAGTTTGTATTGACCTTTTAGGCAATTAGAAAGATTTTCCACCCTAATACGAGTATTCTTATCAAAATATTTAATTTCAATCTTTAAATATGTGAATTTAAAACTAGAAAAAACAATTACAATTATAAGACTATATATAAAATATCAAATGCAGTGAATGGATATAAAATATTTGAATTGTGCACATGCTTATTTCAAAGTGTTAGCTTTTCTCATAACTTAAGTCTCGTTTCAAGCCGTATGAGGTTTGTTTGGTTATTGTTCAGTTTATGCTTAGTATTGGTTTATTGGTCTGAATTAAAAGGGAACAGTGCAGTCAGTCACTCAGTCACTACTAGTTGGTGTGTATAGAGGGTAGAGTCTGGAAGATCTATAGGACATAAAACTAGTAGATCTATTGATAGTGTTGTGCACTGTGCTATCAGCTACCTATCTGTTATGTGACTCTTCAATGTTTAGAAGATCTGCATTCCTGAAGTGTTTTTGTATATTGAAGCCAGTTAAATGGTCAATATTTAGCTCATTACCTTGCTCCATACAAACTTTACAAAGCTAATGAATAGACTTATCAATAATTGTTTACCCAAAAATCCCAAAGTGGTAAATGCCACCTTGGCCTGTTGGCCATTATTGAAGGCAAGAATTGCCCATTTTAGCCATCCATTATGATCATATACTGTTATTGTTAGTAGGCTAATTGCAACATAAAAAAGTAACACTTCAATAAGACAAAAAAGCTGAAAAAAATCAAATAAATAAAACAAATCATGAAAAAAAAAATTAAAAAAATCATTGATTTTTATTTTTTTGTTTTTATTTAAAAATAAAAAAATCACCAACCCTGGATTGAATTAACTTCAAAGTCTGCTTGTAATCTTTGGATAAATAGAAGGAATTTTGAGGTAGCAAAGTACCCAGGACCACAGCCATGGAGTTGGAGCAATGCGGGCTGGAGGTGGTGGTGCTGGGCTTTGCCTTCATGCTGATCTTCATGTCCTTCCAGGATGCAGGCCCAGCAGCTGTCCTTTGTTTATAGACCTCAATGGGCATTGTTTCCGTCATCCATTGTGTTTAACCATTGTTGGTATGGTGTGTTGTTTCCAGGCCTCAATGGGCATTGTTTCTGTCATCCATTGTGTTTAACCATTGTTGGTATGGTGTGTTGTTTCCTGGCCTCAATGGGCATTGTTTCCATCATCCAGGGTGTTTGGCCATTGTCAGTGTGGTGTGTTGTTTCCAGGCCTCAATGCTCATTGTTTCCATCATCCAGGGTGTTTGGCCATTGTCAGTTTGGTGTGTTGTTTCCAGGCCTCAATGGGCATTGTTTCCATCATCCAGGGTGTTTGGCCATTGTCAGTTAGGTGTGCTCTTTTTTTTGCTTATTAGGATAAATTTGCATCAAGCATTGATATAAGTTCCATGAGTTTAATTATCACTGATGTCCTATCTGGAGGATCTGTCTGATCTACTAATCAATAGTAGAAAAATCTGAGGAGTTTTGGTTTGTTTATAATTATCCAAATAACTTCATTGGCCTGGGAAGGATAATAAAAAGACGTGTATCTAAGCGTAAGTATTAAAGATAGGTTCACGGGATACACTAGATAGACGTTACAGGATCAAAGCACAGTATGTGCAGTAATTTTGGAGATAGAGTATAATGACACTGCGTGTTGGCTGCAAGTGCCGGAGTCGAAGACCATGTGAGCTCGTCTAGATTTTGCTGCATGGCTGCAGCTGAAGGCTGTCTGCCGGAGACTCGACTAAGACTGACTGGCAGTCAACTCACCGAGCTTATATATGCAGTGACCTGCGAATAGTGACATCACAGAGGGTGACATAAGGGTCACTAATGACATCACGACCTGACTGATGTTATCATCATTTATGCAATGCTACATCTTGTAATAATGACTCCTTTCATCAACAAAGATCGACTTTTTCTTTTTATTTTCTGAAGAAATAGTCAATTTTCTGGCTGTTTAACATTATTTCACTGACAAACTGGTGAGAATTCAAGTAGTGTAGTACATCTTCTCTGTGTGGGACTCTTGCCATAGCCTTTGTATTTTGCCTAAAAATTAGCACCCAAAGTGACTCGAATTGGAGTCACTTTGATGTCAACTGCTGGCACTTGATGTAAACTGCTGGCACTCTATGTCAACTGCTGGCACTCTGTGTCAACTGCTGGCACTTGAGGTCAACTGCTGGCACTCGAGGTCAACTGCTGGCACTCTATGTCAACTGCTGGCACTCTACGTCAACTGCTGGCACTCAATGTCAACTGCTGGCACTCAATGTCAACTGCTGGCACTTGATGTCATTTGCTGACACTTAATGTCAACTGCTGGCACTCAATGTCAACTGCTAGCACTCGATGTCAACTGCTGGCACTCAATGCCAACTGCTGGCACTCAATGTCAACTGCTGGCATTTGATGTCATTCGCTGGCACTTGATGTCAACTGCTGGCACTCAATGTCAGCTGCTGGCACTCGATGCCAACTGCTGGTGCTTGTTGCCAACTGCTGGCACTCAATGCCAACTGCTGGCATTCAATGCCAATTTCTTACACTCAATGCCAACTGCTGGCACTCAATGTCAACTGCTGGCTCTTGATATCAACTGCTGGCATGATATTCACAACTACCAACCCTTCCAGCAAGTGGTGATTGACAGCATCCAGAAGGAGGACCCGAGTTTTACAGGCTCAGGCTATGTGTCCCTGGCTGTCGTGTATGCTGTGTTTGCAACCACCAACTGGATCGCCCCATCTTGCCTTGCCATCCTGGGGCCTAAACTCACCATGGTGGCTGGGGCACTAACTTACACGTGTGTAACTCCACAGGGGGGACTTCTGGTGTGTGTCTGTGCTCATCAGTCACGTCAGAAGTCCTGTGGGATTTTGCGCTCCTAGGGGAACTGTTTCTGAACACCCCACTGCTGAGCTCACAGGGTCTGACTGCAGATCTCAGTTGTGGGGCTAAGTTATTATGTAGGTAGGATTCCTTACATTTCCCTTCTTTGTCTCTCTCATGCAGGCGGCCAACATCCCATATAAGCGACCTCTTGTTCGAGTGTCTTAGTTTCTGTTGCTTTTGGCCTGTCCCTCCTTGTCACTTCGGCTCATTGAGATGCTAATGCTGCTTCTTTTGAGCCAGCTTCAGCGGGCTGGACAATTGAGACTTTCCGCGTGATTTCACCTTGACTGTCAGTGCAATATAGCTAAATAGCTAAAGTGCTAGTACACATTTGGCTAGTAAACTAACTAACAAACTTACATGTGTATACTTATTCTATAAGAGTGTACTCTCCATATTTGTTTGTATATAGGTGTGTGCTTAGTGCTTGCCTTCTAGATTTTACAAGTATCTGTCATCAGTTGTGTTCTATCACATTCTGTAGTATCACACTCTAGGTCACACAATATTCATCTCCCAAAAACTTAGGTATTCTTATGCATATCCAAGCAGGTAGTTGACTTGCCAGCCACATTAACATGTGGTAATTACCTGCCCTACTTTTGTATTGACCCCAGGCTTGAGTGATAATAGTTCTCCGTAGCCAGGGCATGTTCTCTCATTGACCTGCCATGAGGCAAGTGTGGCTTTCAGATGCGTCTTGCATTAACAAGTTTCATTATGAATGAAACTCGAGCTCCTGTAATTCACTAGTATTCAGATAAATGATTTACTAGGTCAAATTTATGCTGCTTCAAGGCCTAAGAACCCAGACCTCGGATTTGATTGAAATAAAACGTAATGGGAGAATAAAAATAGTAATCTAAAATAATGAATTAAATATATTTAAAATAGAGGAAAATCAAATTTCCGAAACTCTCGAATGGCTTCAGGAGTTAGTTTCACTTGACTATAATGAGTAAGATCAGGATACAACTTCTAAACGTCCATACTTGATTATAGCTCAAGTGAGAGGTGATAACCTACCTTGGGGACATTGATAAGGGTACAAATGGAGCACCAGCGCACAAGACTTATAGATTAATAACTTGACTGTTAGCCACAATTATTAGGAACTTGTTTCCGTGACTTTCCTACTAAACTCTGAACGCCTCCTGAGCCATCAAATAATTACTATGCCAACCTCCAGTAGGAATGCTACTAACCACCTGGCAACCACAAGCACTGCTGCCAGGTCTGTCCAGTCTACCCACTTAGACTCTCTTCCTTGCCTTCTCCTGCTGTGCACCTCTGTAAGAACGTGCTTGGAATCAGAGCAGATATGTGCTAAATCAGTGCAACATGTAGTGCAAATATCAGAGGGCAGATCTCACATCATCAGTACAATGCATAGTGAGAATGTCAGAGGAGATATGTGCTACATCAGTACAGCGCCCAGTGCAAATATCAGAGCCTATATGTGCTACATCAGTACACACCTAGTGCAAATGTCAAAGCAGATGTTTGCTACATCAGTACAACAGGTAGTGTGAATAATGTATAGTTTTAATTCTGCAATATATGGCTGCGCATACCTTTGATTATCAGCTTTGTTTTGATTCAGGTTGTATAAATTATAATTATTATATATTTTTGAACAGTTGCTTCTATGATAATGAAATTATGGGATCTAGCTTAAATTCACGTTTGATGAGATGTAACAGATACTTGGAGAATTGTTACTTGAGTAACAATTGAGTAACAATACTTGAAGTATTGTTACTCAAATTCGTTACAGATATTAATGACATGAATATATTTGTATGTTATTCTGATACAAAACGATTGTTCAACATTGTAGCTATATGAGAATATGTGTAATAGTATTTTTTTTACGTTATGCAGTTTGTTCATCGCATCGTTCCTGTGGCTGCACACGTGGCTGCTGTACCTGGTGTCGGTGGTCATGGGTCTCGGAGCTGCTCTCATCTGGACCGGCCAGGGCAACTACCTCACCCTCATGTCCGACGACATGACGATTACCAGGAACTCTGGCATTTTCTGGGCCATGTTGCAGTGCAGGCAAGTGATGTCAGTGATGTGTTGCAGTGCAGGCGAGTGATGTGTTGCAGTGCAAGCAAGTGATGTGCTGCAATGCAGGTGAGTAATGTGTTGCAGTGCTGGCGAGTGATGTACTGCAGTGCAGGTGAGTGTCATGCCGCAGTTCCCCAGATGTTCAATGTTGCACTTCAGTAATGAAATTTATTGGATCCAGCATTTTCTACGACCGCATGCCAATCTGCAGTCGCGTGGATGCCGCAGCAGTACGACGGCAAGCCGTGATAACAGTCCAAAAATCTGCATTGTTACACTCTCCTAGAAATTATGATCATGTCTGGACATCCCTGGCTAACGCTTTTGCTCTGATCATCTTTATTGCAAAAAAATCATCTAAATTCATCTGATCATCTCTGATCATAACAACGTCATGTTGGTAATTCCCAGTGACGTCTATGTGACGAAGTTGTAAATATGAGGTTTGTCTGCAGCAGCTTTAGCCGCGTGCCGTATGCTGGTTGCTCCCAGTTTTTCCTTGCCGCTGGCGTTCATGTGTTGCGGTTGCACTGGCCAGTTCTGTTTGCCGGCAAGCTCTAGAGTGCCTAAAGTTTGGGGCTGTGAAATATTGATTCCTGGGCTGTATAAGGCAAGTGCATGACGGTACTGCGACACTCATCTGGTGATAAAGCGGCATGACAGCAAAAAATGGTGGGGTTCCAATCACTGCTGCAATGCATGAGTGTTCAGTGCTGCAGTGCGTGCTTTGTAGATGGCTAAAAATTCCTGCAATACTCACTATCTAGATTATTTCCCAGCGTAAGTAAGCTCACTGTGCATTCTTTAAAAGTTGTGTGGTGGTTTCTTCTTCTTGTGTGTTTTGGATGAACAATTTTACCCTTCAAGTGAATTTGGTTCACAACTCCAGCACCATCATTGACAATTGCTGTCACATCAATGGAATCAGTAATGCGACTGCATTACATATTTGTGGCTGACTTTTCTAGTAAAATTTTGAAAAGGCATTATTATTAGAATGCCTCACAATTGTATACTTATCAATGTATAAGAAGTTACTACTTGTGTAGAAACCTTCTACTTTTGTGCGTAGCCCAACAAAAAATGTATCCTGCAGCATGGTGTTCTAACCAAAACTGTGTCATGCAGCATGGTGTTCTTACCAAAACAAGGAAACTCGTCAATTATGAAAACCCAATTCTACCAAAGATTAAGACTGCTTAAGAGATCATGGTATGGGACAGGTCCCATAAATAAATGCATTAGATTGAAGATCTAAAGGTCAATATGAAAAACTATGCTGAAAAGAATCCTTTGTGGTAAAACACCAATAAGCATAAATATTTGGGATGGACACCCTATTAATGAACAGTAATAAACTGGAATTAAGTAATGAAGTGAACGTGGAGGTTAAGTTAACAATGTTACACCAGCACAAGTATCAAATAATTGTTGGTATCTTCAGTCCAGGGAAACATAGATCATGGAAAGGAGTTACTTGCCATTCACGAATTGCCAGATGTAGTAGATTACTAGAAATTCCGGATAGTTACCCACATAACAACCCCAACAATCACGCACAAGCACTCACCCCAGGCATGCACTCCCCCCTCTGGTACTCACCAACCTGGTTGTGCTGTGCTGGAAACTGGGCAGATAAATGACTAAAGATCCTATTGGAGGCTAGAACTGGCTGGGTGCCCATGTGTCTTGCTAGCAAGGATCTCCGTAGTTCTAAGAAATGCAAAGGGATAATTAACTACACATGTCAAAAAAGCTAACGTATATAAATTGGGAAATGCAACTAGTCCCTGCAGCAATATTCTAATTCCTAGATCTCACATGGCAACTGCCTCTGTCTGAATCTACATTTAAGATCAGAATATTCACCTATCAACTCAAACAAAAAGTGAGACAATGAATTAACAAGTTGTCCCCCTCAAATTGAAAACTGGCCGCTTAATGAAACTCTTATTACCTTATCGGTCATGGAACTAGTCCTGCCTCCAAGTTATAAGTGGGACATCAGGTTCAGCTCTGATCAATGGTCCAAGCCCTTGGCAGGTAAATTGTAGTTATTCAGGCACTAAGACTGGACTACAGGTAAAGTCAGTTATTTCAATGGTTACATGGGCACGGAAAATGTTAAGCTTTAATGTACCATCTTCAGGAGGTCTGGGGTTGGAGGTGATGAAGCCCAGAGCAGGAAACTGAAGAACCAATGAGTACGGGTCCCATGAGTCTTCAGATCACCATTGCTTGTCAGCCTGGCCCCACACCAACTGCTCCTATCAAGTTAACAAAATAATGGGACTAGAGTCTATGGTCTTTGATGGCAGTTAAAGAGGATTTGGACCTCAAATCGGTCCAAATCTCTTGCCCAGGACCGGTTTGAATTTAATTTTCTTAGACAAACAAACATTCACAATTGTGAATGTTCAAACATTCACAATTGTGTTTTATTTCATAGTTCTAACCACTCAAAGTTGTAATGCTAAATATTGATGACCCTGTAGATTCAAAGCTGGGTAAGGTGAACTCATTTTCATTATCTGTAAGCAGTCTTTTAGGGAGTACAAGAAAATCTGCAAGAACTTGGTGCTCCCACACATAGGCAAGATGGTCAGCCCTTTTATTCCGAATGACAACAACTATATCCACTTGGATCCATGATCAACACAAACCAGGCAGCCAATGTGGGCAGAGCTTGTGGGCAGCAACTGGATAAAATCAGCTGCCACCAACTCAAATGGCTTCGTGGACACTATTTTAAACATGGGTGGGTTCACAAGCTGTGAACCAATCTTGAACTTCTGGCACATCTCACAGGAACTACAGACATCCTGAGTAACCTTTGTCAATAAGGGATGCCACAACATTGACTGGAGCATCTTTAGCAACTTATTTCGCCCACGATGCGCACGTTTATAGTGCATTCCAAGGCATATTTCAACCAAAAAGTTGTTAGAGAAGTTGTTGCTCAACCGGAAGTTGTTGGAGCAGCAGCATTCCTCAAAGCAGCAGCATTCCTCAAACGATTGAATCAAACACATCTAGTTTAGGAACAGAGCAATGGTCTAGCCTATTCAAGGCATGAACTAGATCAGTTGTAGACACAATTTTGTCCTTTGATTGTTGTTTGTTGTAGCATGAATTGTGTTTATGACGATAGTTACCCCCCTTTCTCTCTTGAAGGACCTCATGCACTTTTCTGAAACAATCTTTGTTTCCTATGGTGGGCCTTTTCTTGCTGACGCCAAGCAGATAAGTTCTCACTGGCGCTCTCAGAGGATGAACGACTTGCGAATTGCTGGCCACAAACACCCAACACTGACTCTTCACTCCCTTCACTGACAGAAGATGAATTGTGTCCTGGAGCAGCCATGTTGTTGTGTTGTTGTTGCAATTGCCCATCCTGGCATTGGCGACTAGGGAGGGGGGATGATAGGTCAGTTTTTCCAGGCACTCGGTGCCACTGATAGTTCCACGACCATCACTGGCTCGCTGACCCGCCAGAACCATTTTATTGCATTACACAACACCCTGGACAAGCCAGGTACTCATTTATCAACCAGAGTTGGATGAATGGATGAGTTGACCATGAGCTGAGTTTCCCGGTAGAACTTGTCCTCAGTGGGACTCGAACCCGGGCTCTGGGTGCGAGAGACTGAGTCTCTCACCACTGCACCACCACAGCAGCCATGGAAAATTGCAGGCGAGCAGCTCTCCTGTAATTGAGGCTGAGCAGCTCTCCTGGAGTCAAGTTGGAGGAGCTGCTTCCACTTCTTATCTGGGAACTTAGTTGGCACTTCTTGGGTCTTGTGTGAAGAGTCACTCCCACCCCAGAGTATGAAACTTCTCTAAGAGGCTGATTGAAAGTGAATCTCCTTCTTGGTTTAGCACCACCAAGTTCGTTCTGTCCCTGTGTCAGGGTCAATTTTGAGAAATTGAAGGGTCTTTTGCAAATCAGTGATACATTTTCTAGCAGTTGGTGACAGTTGATTGGCATTCATCTTGAAATTGGTCATCACAGTGGCAATATAACTGTAGGTCTCATGGATAGCAGCATCAGAATCAAGAGCATCATTGCTTGACATTGATCTTGAAATTGGTTATCACAGTGGCAATATAACTGTAGGTCTCATGGATAGCAGCATCTGAATCAAGAGCATCATCTGCTGCTAAACTGGAATGTTTCCTAAAATGATCTGTTTCCTTCAGGTCTTGAGGTGAATCTGTTTTTTTCAGCCATTGCAAATCAATATGAAGAAAAGAACTCTTGGTAATTCTTTTGTTTTGTATCAACAGCAAAACACACACAGGTTTGTCTCAGTCCTACCACATATCTCCTAACTACCTAACACACCCCAAATTTCTCATGCATGTTGGGGAATGTGAATCATTCCCCAACAGGGGAATGTGTGTTGGGGAATCACTAAATTTAGGCAAGAAAATGTGACCAGAGGGAAATAAAAAGTTGCCAAAAATATCTTAAGTACCTAGGCTTAGCAATAAGAAAACAAGTCTAGTTCAATTCGTTGATCATGACTCTAGAGGTAAATGGGCTCTTGGGTCTGGGCACCAAATTATGTAGCAGTCCTGTCAACAGGGATTCACAAAAGCTATGTGAAGATTAGCTCAACCACCCTAAGATGCAATACCTAGCTAAAACTACCCTCCAACCCTGAGGACAAATTTGGGGCAATGAAACACAGGCTCAATGAAGCAACTCTATACTTAAGCTAAAAACAAATCCAAGGGCCGTTGGTACAGAATCATCCCTAGGGCACCAAATATATCCTTCACAGGAGAAGCCAGGCAACCCTCCAGGGGAAAATCCCTGAGAGGTGACCGCAGTATTCAATTCAAGAGCCCAGTTGTACATTATGGTACAACTGTGTTGTAACCAATAATTTTGAAAATAACATATTAACCCTGTGACGTAGGGGAATTGAATTTACAGTAAGATAAGCAATAGCCTAGGAGTCTTGGTTGGCACGGAGATAAATAAAGGTCCTGGAAAGGGGAGAACAGTAAGAAATTAATGTATTTTTTCATCAGCAGTGTGGCACAGTAAGGGCACACCTTACCTGGTCCACGGATCTCCCTGATGTATAGTACTAAGGCAGTGTAGTTGCATCACTTTCATAGACACAACGGGCACACCCAAGCACTTCTCTTCACAACAACACACCAAAAACTCACTTGTCTCGTTGCAAGGTTCTACAAAAGGTTACTGACCACAGGTGATATTGAGTAGCAGAAACTAGGAACCTTAAGGGAGGCAAGGATTGTCAGGACAATCACTACGTCTTCAAGTGAGTTAAAGAAACCTAGACATTAGCAACAGGACAGGAAACAAGGATTACATTGGCTAAATAATAATAATGAGTAAGGCTCTTATTAAACTTTTGCAGGACTATTCTGTCAATGAATTTTGCTAACTAACTGCAAGCAGGTCGCTGGCTAAACAAGAAAGTATTGGAACAGAGCGTTGAGAGAATGCAATCACATACTAGTGAAACACAGAAAACGAGCAACAACATCAGTGACTCTTCCTAGGTCAACAATACTGGAATTGAAGGTGACAGGTACTAATAATGGGACCTATATGAATGACTGATCTACTATCTACCAATGATGAAATCAATGCTATCAAGTCACCGGTAGGTCGGACAACTGGTCAACTACTCCTCTGGTGGTCAGAAGGTCAAAGCCCCTTTGTACTTAAAGGGGTTGACATCAGGCAGGTATTCTTAGTGACTTGCAAATATTGGGTTAAAACCGGTGTATCCAAATGAAGTGGCTACAGACTTGCATATGAACTGGACTGATATGCAGCCAGCTCAGTTAGTTAAGTAATGATAACAAGCCTAGGTTGACATTTAAACAACGAGCCTCAGCAAGGTGATCTTCAAGGAGCTGCAGTTTGAAAGATGAGGCTCTGGGCAGGAAGGTCATAACTTGGCAAGTCTAGGTTCCAGGCCTCCACAACAGCATGCCAGCTGGGTCCCACACCGACTGCTCCTATCAGTCAACAATTACGGAACTTGAGTCTACTGCCTTTCGTGACAATTAAGGTTGACTCATACATCGAACCAAAGGTTTCATGGCTGGAACTAATTTGAGTAACATGGAGTGAAGCTTTAGCAAAACTAGAAAACTTCACAGTACAGTACAATAAAGAAAAACACAAAACTTAACATTAGGGTTGACAGCTTTAATGCACAACTTGCAATGGAAACACTCAAAAGTTATAAAGCACTCAAAGTAATTACAATGAAGACAGATAACAAGGTATTATAAGCGAGATTTATTGCAGTAAATTAAGTGCATGAGATTGAAAAGGACAGGTATACTAATACTTGAGTTGATTGATTCTTAGCAACTCACCCTTAAGGAGCAGCTACATTGCCCAGCAAGCAGGAATGGGTTAACAATCACTTCCAGATTAAATGAGCTTCTGGCAATGGGTGCAGTTGTTGCAAGCAATAAAGTGCTGACTAGGATCACTCTAAGCATGACAAATGATGTGCTTACTGAACTTCAGTGAAACTTTTAATGGCGCATGCTACACTTCAAACATGATATGGCAGAAGCAATCAAACTTTCCAGACACTGCATTAAGTTGCTTGCTCTGACTAGTAATTAATTGATGGAGAACAATAACATATCTGAAACGAAACCAAGGGAAGGAAACATTCATTAATAATAATGAACACAAAGAGCCCTTAATTAGACGGAAAGAGCGAACCATATTAGGAAGCATAACGTAAAGTAATCAATACACCAAAGTGCCAGGAATGAAAGGTTAAAAATTAATTAATCTATGTTTAAAGCAAGAGGAACAATATGCTCCTCTTCAACGCAGCAAGGTGTTCTAACCAAAAATGTATCACGCAGCATGGTGTTCTAACCAAAACTGTGTCACGCAGCAAGGTGTTCTAACAAAAACTGTGTCAGGCAGCATGGTATTCTAACCAAAACAGTGCCATGCAGCATGGTGTTCTAACCAAAACTGTTTCATGCAGCATGGTGTTCTAACCAAAACTGTGTCACGCACCATGTTGTTCTAACCAAAAGTGTGTCATGCAGCATGGTGTTCTAACCAAAACTGTGTCACGCAGCATGATGTTCTAACCAAAACTGTCACGCAGCATAGTGTTCTAACCAAAACTGTATCACGCAGCAAGGTGTTCGGCAACATCTTCGTGTTCGTGAAGTTCCGAGGCCAGGAAGTTATAAACGCAGACACCCGCTTCGTGGTCTTCATTTCCCTGACGGCCGTGTCTGTGGCAGGGACGCTCGTGCTGCTCCTCCTGCCCAAGCAGAGATCACAATCAGGCAGATCTGATGTCACAGGTTCCCCTGCTGAAGAGCTTATGAAAAGCTTTAAGCTTTTTGTTACCATAGACATGCTCCGGTTGTCCGTCACGTTCTTCTACACGGGTTTGTCCTATTTTATATTATACGAGCTAATCTCGAATTTTGTCTCTGACATGCAATTTCTCAAGATATCTGTAGCGGACCAGCACTGTGTAAGACTAATAATGAATATTTATGCTCTACTAATATTGTAAACATTCATATGCAAATACAACATACAACATCGCAATTACAACATTGTAGGTACTAATAGTAATGATACTGTGCAGGCCTGGAGCTGAGTTTCTTCAGCGGGGTGTACAGCGCTTGTCTGAGTTTCACGCAACGTTTCCCTGACCCCAAGATGTTGGTCGGACTATCCGGCATCTCAATTGGAGTTGGAGAAATCCTTGGTATGAGCTTATTTATTGACGCTCCTGGGCTATCCAAACTGTCTTTCTGCCTTCATTATTGCTTGTTTTTTCTTTCCTTCTTTCCTAATTTGTAACTGGCTGGTTTTAACCAATTCGATGCGGGACTGATAGATTCCACTTCCAATTATGGTACATGTAGACACTTCGCCAGAGGATTGATTGCACCCATCCCATCACGGCTGACTGCACAAACTTCATTAAAATATCATATCGACTCATTATCTTGAAGATTATAACTGTTGCTTGTGCCATAAAAAGTCCGATTCTCTACAATCTACTTCATTTCCTCAGCCGGTGCTACGTTCGGGATCTTCGGTAGCAAGACAATCAAGTTCGGGCGGGACCCAATTGTGTTGCTGGGTTTCCTGATCCACATGGCCTGCTTCTACCTCATCTTCCTGAACCTCCCCAAGGACTCCCCCCTCGGCGACACTTATGGACCTTCCAAATTTTCTGACGGCCAGCCCATGTGAGGCAACTTGCAAGGCTCTTATTACGACGTACTCCAAATTTTCAATTGATTCCCAAAATTGTTTTACCAGTATTGGACTGTAGCGTTTATGTATTAGCGTTAATTTCAATTGACCTCTACGTTGCTTGTGGCAGAGTTTGGATTGCGCTGCTATGCAGCTTCTTGCTGGGTTTCGGCGACGCATGTTTCAACACGCAGGTCTACTCGCTGCTGGGCTCCGAGTACTCCGACAACTCTGGCCCTGCCTTTGCTGTATTCAAATTCGTGCAGAGCTTCAGTGCAGCCTGCTGCTTCTTCTATTCCACATACATCAGCCTGCACTGGCATCTAGGTACTAAATGAGTTGTATCATTGCAGTAATAATGGGGACGTAGTTAATAGAGAATCGTATTTTCGTTTTCAACACTTATATTAAAACGAGACTGTTGACAAGCATATCGTACGGCTGTACGTTGAGGGTCGACTTCTGACACGGATGTGGTTTGGTGGGCAAGAAGAAACGACGCTTTTCTTTTGGTAGTTTTTACTTGCTATCGTTGGTAACAATGGTGATGTAAATGACTTGGTCACTTGTGACTTTGTGACGTAAGCTGGAAATAATATTTAATATTGGTTAATAGGTCGAGAAAGACATACATGAAACTTACACTAGGCAGGGGCTGGACTCTCATTGTTTAGACTTGATTAATGAAAGTTGTAGATGAGCGTTATTAATTGACTATTCGATAACAAGAGTACAACTGGCATGGCAGGAATTGTTTATGTCGGAATGGTCGCAATATTTCATTTGTTACTTACACGAGGTAATTTTGGCAGGCAAGAAGGAGAGACTATTTCTGGCGTTTCCTTGCTTATGCTTGCATTTACCAACGCTGAGTTGAGCTTTTATTACGATTATGGTGCAACACTTGGTTGGGCTTCGATTAAGATTATGGCACTGAAATGAACCTAAAAGTCTTGTAGGTCTCGAACAAAGGTTGGCTAGAATGTAGCTTTATTCAACTAAATTATGCCTGGAAAGAGAAGACGTGCAAACAGCAACACCAGCATGTTCCTAACATTGAACACTGACATTTATAGGCAAATTTCACATCATTCACCCCACCTTTCCAAAGTAACGTACTGAGAGACTACCTAACTGGGCTACAGAAAGAATCGTTAATGAACAACCAACAAGCTACAGAAGCAACATTTAATGTACCTAATGCAATTAGTACAAAAAAGTACTAGGTAAAATTCAATGAACAATGTCCTAATTAATAGAATAACTGCTTCGAAAGGAGATAACGATATAACTTCGATCTAGTTTTAACATATTAATATGTTAGCCTATCCAGGGACTTCGAAACTAGATGATCTGCGTAAAGCAGGTTCGCTTGGTGGGCTCGGTCGCAAATGTACAGCAGGTTCGCTGGTGGGACCTGGTGGCGTACGTGAAGTAATTTCACTGGTGATGCTGGTCACTGAACTGTTCTCGATGTTAATGGGCTGCAAGCTAGGTACGTCGTCTTCGTTGGTCATGAGAAGCTTATTTTCAGGCTCAACGTCACCGTCAAAACTTCGCCCGACGCTATGGGAGCAAGATGCTTCGTAGAAACTGTGATCTAACGCCCGTTGGGGAAGCGGATATGGGCATATTGAGTATTGGCCTCAAGTAATTCCACTTCATTCACCAGCGGTTTGTTCTTACTAGGGCGAACTTGTCTCTTGAGAAGCACCTTGCCAGGTTCCATTAGCCACGACGGGAGTGTAGAGCCAGTCGTCGATTTTCTGATGTAGTTGAGTTGGTCGCTGTGGATAGCAAAGATCGCAAAGCATCTGGTAGAATTATTTCCCGTTGTGACGTTCACACTGAGCGTTTCCCGTGGGATCATAAGGCGTCGTTCTGCTTTGAGCGATACCTTTTTCGATAAGGAATTTCTTAAAAGTTTCCGACATAAAGGCACTTCCACGATTTGTATGTAGGCTGGCATACCAAATATAGCGAGCAGAGTACACAGACATTTTATAGTCGTATTTGCGCTGGTATCGGCGCAAGGGAAAGCAAAGGGAAACCTTGAAAACTCGTCGGTAACGGTAAACATGTAAGAGTATTTATATGAAGACGGCAAAGGACCATTGAAATCTATGTTCAAGCGCTCGAATGGTTGCGTAGCCTTGAATAAATTCGCAGGTGGTGGCTTGTTACTTGTAGAAGCGAGGTTTGTGTTCCGCGCTAATAGAACACGAAGCAACGACTTTCTTGACGTCGTCTACGGAATATGGTAAGTTACGAGAACGGACGAAGTGTGCAAGTCTCGCAACGCCTGGATGGCAGAGCGTATCGTGAAGTTTTTTCAGGTCTGCAGGAAAGCTTTACACCGCACCGCACACCACCGCTGAGTTTCATGTAAGCATGTCGGCCACTAAGTTGCCTTCCCTGGCCTGTGGATAATATCAAAGTTAAAGGATGACAATTCGATTCTCCATCTCATAATTTTTCCATTTTTAACTTTTCCTAGCTTCGTGCAGTCAAACATGAATGGCACGGATTTTTGATCAGTAACAATTTTAAAATGAGTGCCTAGTAAGAAATGCTTCCATTTCCTGAGAGCTTCAACAATCGCACTCGCTTCTTTCTCGACTTTTGACCAGTTTCGTTCCGATTTGGACAAGGTTCTAGAAAAAAGGCAACAGGCCTTCCAGCCTGGTTTAAGGTAGCAGCTATAGCGCACTCCGATGCATCAGTTTCAACGACCAGCGGGATGTTAGGATCGATAATATTCAAAACAGATAGTTCTATTGCTTTCTTGATCGAATGGAGCGCGTTCATGGCATGATAAGGCAGGGGAAACTCAGTGGCCGAAACTAGTGGGCGAATGAGATCGGAGAATTTTGATATCCACTGCGAATAATAAGAGAACATTCCTAAGGTGCGTTTGAGCGCAGCTGCATTGCACGGTGGCTCCAGCTCTTTAAGTGGACGTAGCCTCTCTGGATCCGGACGAATTTGTCTTTTCCTGAGGTTGTAATCCCGAAAGTTGATGCAGGACACTGAGATGATGCTTTTATCTTCATTAAAAGTTAATTTGTACTTCTTTGCAGCTTCGAGGAATTTGAAAAAATTTCTATCGTGAGATTGCTGATCGGGACCACAAATGGTTATGTTTTCGACATATGCGAAGGTGTCCCGTAAGTTTTCTTTCGCGATGATATTATCAATTGTAAGCTGAAAACAAGCTACCCAGTTGGTTACCCCGATAGTTACTCGGCAGAATTGGTACAAGCGCCCGTTAGCTTCAAAGCTGTGAAAAAAATTTTTTTCTTGAAAGGGAATCTGATGATATGCTGACTTTAAATCAAGCGCACTATAGATGGAGCATTGGCCAATATTTCTTGCCATAGTTGAAATGTTAGGAAGCGGATAAGCATCAAGGAGTGTAAACCTGTTGAAAGTTCTTGAATAATCAATACCATTATTTTCTTTTGGTTCATTCCACCAGTGATCAGCACTTGCGCCCTCCAGGGTGACCGACTCTCCTCAATTATGCCAGCCTTCAGCAGCTTCGCGGTTTCTGGTTTGATGAAGGCGCGGTCTTAAGCTGAATAAGATCTTGAATGGTCGGCAACTGGTTTGCAATTTTCACTAAGATTGGCGAAAAGATACGGGGCATCAACATCAGAAGAAGCAAAATTACATATTTTAAGGGGAGATTTGGGTCTGCTTAATTTCATTTCCAGGTAGGAATGTTGACAGAGTACGTTATAACCCAGAATAACGTCAGCGCAGAGATTCCTCGATACCCCTAACTTAATTTTTTTAACCTCATGATCGCCGTATTGGATATGCGTTTCGCAGAATCCGAACGTTGGCGCAGAAAATTCGGTAGAAGCCATAGATATTTTTGATGAGCCATGATATATCGGCAACTTGAGTAAGTGGACGAAGTTCATGTCAATGAAACTTTCTGAGCACCCAGAATATATAAAAAATCTACTAGTGAAGGTTCCATTGATCTTTACGGTGATAGCGGCCATTTCAGAGCATCTACAGTAGCGTCACTTGTTGCTACAATAGTAGCTAGGTGCATGGCAGCTGAATGGGCAGGTTTAGCTGAAGGCACACTTGACTTTGAAGATTTGCACACTTTTGACCAATGGCCCATTTTGAACATTCATTACAGGTGGACTCTCTTGTGGAGCACTTTGCGCGCGGATGCCGCATCAACCCACAAAAATAACATTTAGAATTCACAGCAGCAGATATTTACGCCGAGTCTCTCTCATTTTCCTGGCCGGTGGAAGTTTCTGAGGATTCGGGACATAATTCTGAAACATTTTTCGACTTATTTGTTGCAGCTGCCACGCTGTGCCCAGTCAGCAACGAGTTGTAAGAGTCAGCTTGCTTTTGGGCCATCTTCAGTGGTCTGGCCTGGTCATCGCTGACTTCAAATCAAGGGCTCGAACTTCCAGCAAGCGCTGTCGGATATAATTAGAATGAAGTCCATTAATGAACGAGTCCCGTATGCTCTCCTCCCTGTATTGGTTGGCACTGACGTCAGTAAAATTGCAGTCTTTTGCAAGTATCTTAAGAGCTTGCAAATACTGGTCGAGAGTTTCACCTGTTTCTTGTTTTCTGGTTTGAAGTAAATGTCTTGCAAATATTTCACTCTTGGGTTCCACATAAATGTCTTTCAAGGTTTTGACGGCAATTTTAAACGATGGAACTTCTGAAATAAACTCGTATACATTAGGTGCTGTGTAGTTGGTAAGGACTGCAAGTTTGTTTAGATTTTCCGTTGGGAGAGTCGCCAAGAAGTTAGTGAATGTTTTAAACCAATGAGTCCATTGTTCAGCAGCTGTGGCTTCATCGGGTTACGTGTCGAACTTTGACGGCCGCAGAACTCGATCCATCTTGAACAACTTGGAATTACACACTGGATTCAAAATGCATTTGTGATAGCTCTGGCAATTAAATTTAGTTGAATAAATCGAAATGAAGCTAAAAGTCTTGTAGGTCTCGAACGAAGGTTGGCCAGAATGTAGCTTTATTCAACTAAATTACGCCTGTAAAGAGAAGACATGCAAACATCAACATCAGCATGTTCCTAACACTAAACACTGAAATTTATAGGCAAATTTCACATCAGGTACCAACGCTTATTTGGGCATTGGTTACGATTATAGGGCCAACGTCTGCAGTTGGACTTCAAATTACGATACGTGCAGTTGGACTTCAAATTACGATGCAGTTGGACTTCAAATTACGATGCAGTTGGACTTCAAACCCAAATAAATCCTTCAGAGATTAGGTTTAGATGACAATATCTTGAAGTTACCTCAAACGCTTCAAACTAAAAGAAACTCAAAGATAGCAAGTCGGCAGGAAGGCTTGATGAGGCGGTACGCGGAGAACAAAGCAGTCTCTCTAACAATGTTTCTCTAAGATTGAGTCGAACAAATCGGAACGGCGTCCCTGCCTCATGGATACGTAACATTCAAATAGTCACAAAAGTGAGGCAAATGGCCTAAAAAATATCAAATCATTACGTCTAGTTTACGTAACAAGTTATTTCCTTCCAAGCTAATTTCTTCTAGACGAAGTCATCCTAAAAAATAACTATGAACTATGATATTGTAGGCTATGAGCAGGTGTTATAGCATTGGCTGCCAATGATGTCTAGGCGCGGCTTGCTCACAGTAACAACTCAAATCTTCACTCAATAACATGAACTTGGTATTACAAATTCTGGAATCATACACAGTAACACACGATAGAGGAAAACATAGATACAGTAGGCTTAATTAACTCTTTCGAACGAATTCGGCCAAAGCTACTCATTCACTTCATTATCGTGTCAAACTTGGGAGCACGACCAAAACGTTAGAAATTAAAATGGTTCCGTAATCGTCCGTGTGTTTAAAAACTGAACGCCTCTTTCAATGAACGTGTACACGAATCTGCCATGTGTTTCCGACTACGTCTCCACTGCTACTGAAATGGTGCTCATCTACTGAAATGGCTCATCGACATCGATGAGTAGATATCCTCACTCTTTAACCCCAAGGTTATCACCTATCGTGACATGCCGATAGGTGATAACCGGACTTTTTAATAAATTTATTCCTCTTTATATTAGTAATTGCATAACCATTCATTACGTTCCTGCTAAACAAGTATGATAGGGCATATCCAGTAGTCAGAAGGCCTCTTATGAGATGGCAAGGCGGGTGATCAAACAAGAATATTTGCCGCACTAATTTATTAGTTTTTCGTTTGTTTGTTAGATGTTCCTCACTTCGTAGGCATTCTGGTGGTGTTCTGCGTGGTGGGCACCCTGGCCTTCTGCGTCGTGGAGTGGAGCGCCTACCGCAAAGCTGTCGTCAAATCCGCAGCTCCTGAGGGCCATGACGACGAAGGGGATGTCGACCAGAGGCCGTCATGATATTAATGTCATCATATTTTCACTTCCTATCGTCTTAGTGTCATGTTAGTGATGTTTACTATGACTTGAGTGGTGTCGACGTGTTTTTTTATTGTTAACCCCTACAAAACATGGTTGAACAACGGAATGTTCGAAGAACTAAACATGTCGACGGTTAGCAAGTAGAAGAACCCTAATTACCCTACATAGTCTTATCAAATATCTATTATGAGTTTTAAATACTCTTGTATAATGTATGTCTAGTTTGCACTAAAGTTTTAGCGCCGTCAGCAACAAAAGCAACGATGTCCACTTCCTAGCGGGATGGCGCTGCTCATTTGTTTAGTCAATAAACTTCTTCTCGTATGAGCGAGGTGATGTCATTCAGACCATCATTGTTACATTTATTGGCGTTACTTTCCCTGCCGCTACTTTACTGCGTCCGCAGTCCGCACACCAGTTATTAAAGCGGGAGCGCAGCCGTGGACCAAAAAATTAACTCATAAACAAGCCCTAGCGCCAACGCCTATCTCATAATGCAATAACTATACTCAGTCTCACACCCAAGAAGCTGTAGGTTATTGAGTCATCTCGCCACACCAACTTTAACTCACAGCTGCCCCAATCCACAGCTTTCTGCATCAAATAGTTATAATTGTCAACAGGTCCCACATGCACGACATACCCGAACCACCTCCAAACATTCACATTGCCTCCTACGCAGACGACGTCACAATAACATCCACTCACCCATCCACAGACATATGTACTCAACAAGCGCAAACATATCTCAACACTTTATCACAATGGCTCACACTGAACTGACTCAAGGTTGCTCTTAGTAAATCCACAAACACATTAATGACCAGCCACACAAAGGAGCACCAATACAGATCAAACATCACATTAAACAACACCCCTATTCCGCACACACTAAACAAAAATATTAGGGGTCACTTACAACACCTCCATGACATTCGGCCCTCACATCAACAACATAGTGAACAACGCAAACATTAGACTCAACTCACTTCGGGCCCTTGGCGGTACCAAATTTGGCAAAAACAAAGAAACACTAGCACCAAAATACAAACAGTCCATCAGAACAGTGCTGGCTTATGCCAGCTCCGCCTGGGCGCCCGCACTATCCAACACAAACATACAGAAACTCCAAACACTACAAAACAAAGCACTCGAGATAGTCACAGGCTGCACACAAAGCACCCCCATAGAACACCATGTGTCAGGTTGTGATGTCATTACTGACTATTACGTCACCTTCTGTGACGTCACTACTCGTGGGTCACCGCGTATATAAGCTGAGAAAGGGTTGTGATGTCATTACTGACTATTACGTCACCTTCTGTGACGTCACTACTCGTGGGTCACCGCGTATATAAGCTGAGAAAGCGCACTGTTAGTCAGTCCCAGCAGAGTCTCAGTCTTAGGCAGACAGTCTTCAGCTGCAGTCATGCAGACTCCGGCACTCAGACCAATATGTAGTGTCGTTAACTCTATCTCCCAATCTACTGCACATACTGTGCTTGATCCTGTAACTTCTATCGAGTGTATCCCATGAACCTTTCTTCAATACTTAAGCTTAGATACACGACTTGTTATTTATCCTTCCCTGGCCGATGAGTATTTAATCTGTTATTCGGACAATTTATAAATGAACCAAAACCCCTCAGGTCTATCTACGTCTAATTAGTAGATCAGACAGATCCATTCAAGGTTTTGCCTGTCAACCCAGAACAGAGTTATTCTTAACTTTGACACATGCAGAAACAAAAATAATTCCCATAAAAGCACACCTCGACATGAGAGGAACACTATTCATAGCCGCAGCCATAAACAACACACAACACCCATGCCACTACCTACGCGACCACCCACCTGCACACAGACAAATAGTGCGAACCCCACACAGATACTACACCAACATACTAGATACAGTACCCCCACCCCAAGGCAACACTAGCACAAGAGAACACTTGCACACAATTATGACACTTAGAACGCTGGAGCTGGCGGGCAACAACAAAGTCCTTGGGCACCGACCACCTGACATAAGCAGCACAGAAACACAGCTCTCTAGACTGGAGAGAGTACACCTAGCCAGGCTACGCTGCGTCCACCACCCTTCACTACAAACATACGCAAACAGAATCGGCCAAGCAGACACAGACATCTGCCCATCCTGCCAGAGAGCTCTCCACACAATCACTCACATTCTCCTGGAATGTCCGCTCTGGCAGGATCTCAGACAACACCACCACATAACCTCGACCCTACAGCTCTTGAGCGACCCCCTGTCGGTGGTGTACTTGCGCGGTGGGGGTTTCTTATAAAAATGAGACCGGGGAACCACAACAACAACTCCACAGAATTTTACCCCATGCTATCACTTCTTACACATGCCGTAGGCCTTACTGTCCGCAGACCACGCCGGATCACCGTAAACCTGCTCTGCTATTTGCAGGACTGACGTAATCCCGCCGCACTCCATGGGCAGAAGCTCATATGGCCTAACATATTACGCCATGCCCCGGCTCTCCCCCTTCGCAGTCATTATTGAAGCATACAAGTATACTCATGGCTTATACTAGGTCCCAGAAGGATTACTAGAATTTGAAACAAGAACCAACACCAGGGGCCACGGCTATAAACTAAAAAAACTGCGTCGTAACACATCCATGCGACAACATTTCTTCTCGCTTTGAGTCACCGACATGTGGAACAGCCTCCTTGATAGCATCGTTGACGCTCCGGGTATGAACGCCTTCAAGAACAGAGTGGACGAAGCTATGCAGGAGCATATGTTCTGTCTTAAAATGCCCAGCAAATTATGGACCAGGCAATAAGTCTAGCAGCTATCTCAATCAATCGTCAGTTGTGGAAAGATTGGGTTACAAAGGCCAGATCCCTTGTGAATCAAGTCACGAAAAATTCAAGTATCGGCCATGGGCCTATTTCTTCAGTGCCGACACTTCTATTCTATAAGGCTTTCCTCACTCGCTGATCAGTTGTGCGCCAGGCGCGATGGAGGGAGGGTATGCATGATTGCCTCATATGCATGAGGCGAGCATTTGTTATCCTCTGGGATTTCGTTCACATGGCAGATTGAAAGAATGCTTATAATAAAGTGCAAAATTACGACTTTAAGGAACATTAAAATCTGTATATTAACGATTTTAAGAGGATATGAGCTGCAAGCGATTTGGCTTTCTTTATTGATTGAACTTGTATTCCTTGCAAATTTTCAAACCGATTATGGTACAAAACGTCCGCAATGAAGGTGTGGTAAATTTACTTGGCTTTTTTATTTTCAATTATTTTATTGGCCATAATTTTAAGCAAAGATTAATGTTCAGGATGTAAATACGAGAGGTTGCTCAGGAGGCGTATCGAAATTCCTTAAAAAATTGGCTGACATTAAGATTGGCATGTTTGTTTTGTGCAGACACCGACAATTTGTTTTGAAACGAATGCAAGATTCTCAATGACTCTAATGTCTATACGATAGCTATTCCCTTATTAAACATGATTAACATGACTGAACTGAAGTGATGTGGTCTGTCAACCGTCGCATAACTCCTTGCGCTTCTTAAATAATCTACTTTGCAAGGGAGCGAAATAAAATGCGATGCAAGCGTAATTACTGACACTTATTATAATGAACGAAATGGGAACAATGTTTAGCATGTATTGGGTTAACTCATCCGCTCATGATAAAGATGAAGAAATTTTATTGATATTATCGAATAAAACGTACAAAAACTCCACTTTAAATAAGAAATGATGAATTATTACAGTGCCAACACTGGGTTGGGCTTTGATTACGAGATTATGATTAGTGCCAACGGCTGCGGTTGGGCTTGAACTACGATTACGATACCTGAAATCGTGAGATTGGAGGTTAAGTTTAGATGACGACATCTTAAAGTTACCTAAAATGTTTTAAATTAAAAGAGATGCAATGAATCACAAGTCAGCAGTGAGGCCGTGTAGAGGAGGCGGGGAACAAAGTAGTCTCCCGTGAAAATTTTCTTTATGACTGAATCGAAGAAAACGGGACGGTGATTTTGCTATGTCGCTATATCAGAATATGTCGTACAAAGAAGGCACATCCACGAAAGCGAGGCCAAGGGCCCAAAGAATATCAAACCAAGGCAAAAAGTTTACGCAACAAGTAATTTAATTCAAGTTGATTTCTTCTAGAGTCTAGACGAAGTCATCCTAAAAATTAGCTATGAACTATGATAGTAGGCTATGAGCAGGTTTTCATGGCAATGGTCGCTATCGTAGCTTGGCATGGCGTTAGTCACAATGGCGACTTTTATATTTACTCAATAACATGAATTTGGAACCGTACACATTAACGAACGAAAGAGAAATACATGGACTTATTAAAGCTATAGCAACATATTAAAGCTAACACTGGGCCGGCGTGCGTGAGTTACAACACCTCACTCGCTCCCGTCTCGGACAAATTTACGGCCGGACCCGCGGCCGGTCTCGCGGCCGCCGGACTAAAAACATAGAAAAAACCTAACCAATCAATGAAAACCTCGCAGGTTAGGTCCAGTTAGGAACAGGTTCCAGTAAAAAAAAAACACAAAAAAAAACTAGAAAAAAAACATAAAAACACTAAGAAAACCTTTCGGCCGCGAGACCGGCCGCGGGTCCGGCCGTAAATTTGTCCGAGACATGGCACTGGCGCGGTCAGCGGTGGCGCTGGCATTGGCTGGGCAGGTAACGCGGGAACCGCTTGGAGGCTCGCTTCGTTCATTGAATGATGATTTCGTTAATCTTTGCGATATTTTCTACGCGCTTGTAGAGTGAACGCCGGGATGAGTGAAAATTTTAAGAAAGAATAGCTGAGGATAGGAAAACTTATTGCGTTGAATCTGACGAGTGACAAAACGACGTCACATAATTAATGAATCTTTTCAGTCGTCATTTGAATTTCAATTCATGAATTGAGTCTTAAGAAGTGCTGGCGAAGAATGCAGCATAGAAAAGCTACAAGAAGTAACGAACAATTCAATCTTTGCTCAATGTAGAGGGCAAATAACTTTGAAAGTCAAAACAGGCTGAAAGTCTTACTATCGAATGTAATGGAAGAAACTATTTTCGCTTAAAAATAGCACGTGTGATGAAATGCAACTCAGTTGAAAATAGCAACTAACTGAAATATATATTATGAGTAAATGGGAACTTCAAATAACTATGTGTGAGGCAATGCCGAGGTCTCATTGCCCTTTTGAGGGAGGCGTCTGGCCAAAATTTTTGAATTTTGGCTTTTCCGGTTTTTAGTCTCGTCTCAAAGCTGACATTCTGACCTATCCAACGGTACCAAAATTATCCCTGTACATTGATTTATGTGTTCACGACAGATCGCAAAAGGGTGGGGGCGGTGGAGTTCTTTAACATTTAACATAGGGAATAATTGCCGCAGTGCACTTTAAATAGCTAGTTTTCACACACTTCGCTTCAGTAACCCTGCTGTAGTCGTATGGGATGGTTCGCGTGCCGTCGTTCGCACCATCCTTGACAGGAACTGAGCTCCGGCATCGACTAGTCTTGCATTCTTGCTACCTTGAAGGCTTGAACGCCATTTCAAGGCGCCCGGGACTTTGTCGGGCTCTACTGAATAGTTAACTTATTGTCACTGACTCACTGCAAACCTATCTCCTCATAGAGTTTTTTAGCTACAGCGATGAGAGATATACTGTTCGATTCGCAAATAAAAGATCTATCGATTTATCGTAGTTTTTTCAATTTCGTTATAGTGTTGAAAATATTTTGAAAAAAGGGAGAAATTGGGGAAATCGAAAAATTTTCGAAAATTTTGCCAAAAATGCTTCCACAGCCACAAAAATTCGAATTTCGAAAAAAGCTACGATGAATCGATAGATATGGTCTTTACGCATCGAATGATATGCGTCTCGATGTTGTAGCTTGAAAATCCTAGGAGATAGATTTCTACAGTACCCCCTTTTTTTGGTCGTTTTCCAAGAATTTCACGTTTTCTTCCATTTTTCGAAAAATTGACAGGAATAAAAGCTGTTTATTTTTCGGTTTTACAAAGGTGTACCAAGTTTCAAAGTGATCCGTCTGTAAACAGCCAAGATAAAAAAACCCGCAAGACGTTCCCCTTAGTGTACACCTAGAGGATAACAAATGTCTACAAATTTCGCGTAGATGCAATTTTAGCAGCACGAATAACATGCTTAGACGAACTGCTCGGGGAGCAGCTCATAATATCCTCCCTCCATCGCGCTAGGCGCATTACTGATCGGGCTGCCGGGCAACGAGAAAAGCCTTCTGCTGGCTGCGGAAAGGGGAGAGCCTGGGCATGGCGCAATAGGGTAGGCCAGATGCGCTTCTCCCTGTGAAGTAGAGCGGGGTCAAGCAGTGGGTGTGACGTAGCGGTGCTGTTATGTCGAGCACTTTTTTCAAAAGTCGCGAAGAGGCCCAGCTGTGTTACTACAAGCACGCAACAGTTTGGCTATTTGCCTATGACTGTTGCTTCGGCGGCATGATGTTATCTGGCTGACTGATTCACTTCCAGGAAAGGAAATGGCACCTATGGCTTTAGGCACTTGATAACACAGGCTAATATGCCCTCTAGCGTGATTACGCTCAGAAGAGAATAGATATTGAAATGTAGGCAGAGGCTGTGTTGACCTCTAGCATGCATCCCACGTTGTGCAGGATATTTTGGCTGGATCGTCGAAGTATTGCGGATTGCGGAAGTTGAAAATTTTATGAAACGTCATGTTTGCAGAGAGTCAGCTGCGTTCATACGGTAAACACCTTGCGATTGGAGCTTGCTGAGACTTCAACGAGAGAGGTTACTATTAACATAAGCTCTCGACTTGTCGGCTGTCGACTATAGATACGGTCAGCTCCGGTAACTATCGCTCCATTTTTTTTAATAGAATTTGACTTACAATCATTGAATCAGTTGTTTTCGCCATGGGACGAAAATCCGGCAAACGCCGGAAAAAAAAGAAGGCAATCTCTCTTGGTCTTCTTACTCTTCAGACAATGAAAGCATCGCCTCGGACGGAGAAAGTCAGTTGCGTTCACGGCGAAAGCACGTGTGTGGATTGCGATCTCTAAAGTAACCGGTATATTTGTGATTTGAAGACTCTTAGTTTCTAAAAGTAATTACCATCATATTTGTTTCCTCATTAAGTCATTAACCCGACTGGCTTTCTCCCTCAGAGGTTTGCCAGTCCGCATT
>NW_025932346.1:0-2998 GCF_000764305.2 Hyalella azteca
GAGATATCGCGACGAGGCGAACCGCGCTGCGTCTGAAGCTGCTCATCTAATTTATATCGGAAGATCGCGGCGCTGAGGGTATATAGGAAAAATTGAAACATATTAGGTATTGTTTGCTGAAGTGTATGTCAAGACGACCTATTTTGGAGTATGTGAAAGAAAAAGCGGGTAGTAGCACTTGGATATACTAAGCCTTCTGGTTGAGCTTTGGAATACGTACAGTTTTGAGTCAATTTTCAGACGTTAATTAGTAGTGTTGCTATTTAATTTGGCTAATCGGACTGTTTTTTTCACACAACGCATGGGTGAGAGTGCAATTTTGCAGTAGGTTTGATGACGATTTGTTTGATTTCATCAAAGAATAAAGTCGCAGCTAGAAGATATCTCGAAGCATAGTCGACACAGTTCTGTCGTTTTAATTTTATTGCTGAGAGAAAATGATTGATACCAAAAAGAAAACAATTCATAAATGGAACATATGCGTTTCAAACTCAGCAAAAACATATGAGAAGATTGTATTTTTTTAGATATTATTCTCCTTGTAAATTCACGAAACTCAATTTTATTTCAAATAATAAGAAACTTCGGAAAAAGAAATTGGTATATTTTTGCTCAAGCAAATGTCGCCCTTAATATCACTCACACTTCTTGACAGATGTCTTTATTTAAAAACAACCATTAACTCGATTCAATTTACAGCCACACTGATGACGGTTCCATTCGGCATGAATACAATTCAGTAAAAAATTATGCATTTTGAGCTTAGGTCTTATGTATGCAAAAAACAAGTATATCAGAATAGCAAGAAATTATCAATGTCTTAAAATAGTGGAATTGAATAGTGATATATATGTAAAGGAGCGGACCCTCCGCAAATTTATTTTTCAGTGGCGGAGGATTTCAAAGAGTAATGTAGGTCGAAAGTAAGGCCGACGTTTGTTAAGAGATTAAGGTACTTAAATTCCTTCGGCCGGAATCATGGAATCTTTCGTATTGGAATCATTAAATTAAATTCAATAGAATAAACGGTAACTTGTTTCCTCATTGACCCAAATCTATTTTAAAAGTAACTTGGAATTTTTCTACGCTATAAATAATTTGCATTTGTGTGTACTAGTCAGTGGAAGAAATTCTGAAAATTATTTATTAAATCTGCTAATAACAGTGCTTCAAAATAAAACCTTATGCTACCAACCTGCCTGTGAGTTTACAGAGCAACCCTTGGCACGCTCGTCCCACGTCTGACTGCTGGCTTTTCCTCGTCAGTGATAGCGACGGTCATCGTCGTCTGTCACAGCTTCGCCTTCCACTCAAACTCGATCGTCCCTTGAGTGAAATTATGAGATCGTGCCATGACCATTCAATTAAATCAGAGAAAAAATCTTACCTTTTTACTCACTGCAAGAATTCTGACACTTTATTCGCTGGTATGTGAAAGGTAGTTCATGGCTAACTTCCTAGAAATACAAAAAAAAAAGTTTAAATATAATTGAGCTGAGACCTACCTTTTTTGATATTAAAGATAAGTCGAAAATTTTCTTCTCTAATATTTTTACCTACCTATATAAATTTTATTGCTGGTGCACCCAAGAGGCCGATCAAGCCTTTTTTATTTGTTAAATAGCATCAAGAATTCAGAATCATGGCGGCCGACAACCATTACTCAGATTACATATAAGTACAAACAGATTACACAATAATCAAACATATGATAATATAATTCTATCGCAAATGACTTGTAGCAATTGAATTCATATTTAATACGGTCTTCATACTTTCGTTTCTAGCGTTTATATTCAATACCACACAATTAAGTACGATATAATGCTTTTTAACTTCAGGATTATTTGAGCGACATATATAAAACTACACTCTTAATTAAAACAGTTAAATAACTGTAAGTTAGAGTCATCTCATCATTAGATATAAGGTGATTAAGTTATAATACAAGAAGGTCGAAAAGATTCACATGAGGATAATACATAAAAAACTTAATTAAATAAATATTCTTCATATTTTGCTTCTGGTATCGGCAAATAACCGTTCAGAAACTTGCTCAAGATTTATTTGAGAGATTAATAATTAAAAAAGTATGAAAAGGACCATTTATCCTGAAAACGTTAAATAACTCTAAAATGTCAACTAGCGTTATAGGAAGTTGAGCCACTTTTTCTGATGATAAATGGTTTCGACAAATATCAATGTCTAATTATAATAAAGTTATTAAACCCGTTATAAAATTTTTACTTTAAAACACGCATAGCGAAATTTTCCAGCGTCACCGAGAATATTATTCTTGTCAGTGAAGAAAACAATTAAGACCATTTTTCTTCACTTCGGTTATCATTTGTTCCTATTGATTGCTACAATAGTAAAAAGATTCTCAGGACAGAATCTTCTCATCGATGGAAGTCGAGAAATTCAAATAAATTGTCTGAGAACAACATTAATACCCTGTTACTTTGTTACTTACATTATATAATCCTTAATATGTTTTCTCTATAAAAATGAAAAATAACATTATAATAAAAAGTCAATATTCTTTTATTTATATTATACTTTTATTTTGTTTGCTTGGCAAATATTATGTAGAAAAGTATACTGTACTAATTTTTAAATTTATAAGCCATGTTTACTGAAGTCAACTTAACTACATATTGTAGGCACATAATAAGTCGTTTTATTTTAATTCGTAAAAGTTCACGTTAACTGTTGTACGCACTTATTAAGTCGTATTATTTCAATTCGTAAAGGTTCATTATAGAATATATCAATAATTTATCTCAAATTATGGATCCAACACAACCGAAACGACAAATTCCGTGTAAATTTTGTCTTCCGATTGTTCATACTTATTTTTTTTAGATTTTGAACAAGAGATGGCGCTAGTATCCGAAACGTTCTGAAAATGAGGGGGAATTGTTTAAGTTTTCCAGGCTTTTAAATCATTGGATAATTTACGATCGTTTGTTACGTAAATTATCAGGCCTATTCCTTC
>NW_025932347.1:0-253 GCF_000764305.2 Hyalella azteca
CTCATCATCATAACTTGTCTGGGAAAACATTTATTATTAATTAATAATAATAAAACATTAATTCCTTAACCGCCTCGAGAAAACATTTCTTATTAATAAATAATAATAAAACATTAATTCCTTAACCCCCTCGAGAAAACATTTCTTATTAATACATATCTTGACTGCCTCCAATTAAGAGGGTGATCTCAGAGGCCATCAACAACTTTCCTCATCATCATAACTTGTCTGGGAAAACATTTATTATTAATTA
>NW_025932348.1:0-619 GCF_000764305.2 Hyalella azteca
AATATTGATTAAGAAATTTCGAGTGTAACTATGTATGCAAGCCCAGAGAAGTTAACGTACCTCTTACCGTTGCTGTACGGAACCTTGGTATTCGGGGTAAGCGTTTCGGACGTAGCAGTACCAGGCCACGCTGGAGCGCCGCGTGGGACAAGCAACATTGCAACAATCCTGATAAATTACATTCAAATACGGGCATCATAAGAGATATGTTCTGTGAATAAAACAATTTAGAAAGAATTGCATATTCGATAAGAGAAAGTCTTTTTTCCGAGTGTATCAGGGGGAGTATCAGGGGAGAGTATCAGGGGAGAGTATCTGGGGAGAGTATCTGGGGAGAGTATCAGGGGAGAGTATCAGGGGAGAGAAGCGTCGAGAGTATTATAAAGAAAATAAGTACTAGAAGAATAAGCAGCAGTATTGAGAGTATCAGCAGCAGTATTGGGAGTATCAGCAGCAGTATTGGGAGTATCAGCAGCAGTATTGGGAGTATCAGAAGCAGTATTGGTAGTATCAGAAGCAGTATTGGTAGTATCAGAAGCAGTATTGGTTGTATCAGAAGCAGTATTGGGAGTATTAGAAGCAGTATTGGGGGTATCAGAAGCAGTATAGGGAGTATCAG
>NW_025932349.1:0-1123 GCF_000764305.2 Hyalella azteca
TATAATATAATATAATATAATATAATATAATATAATATTATATTATATTGTATACCATTATATTATACTAAAGCATAGTATAGTAATATCGGCGCTGAATAACACAGATTCTTATAAACACTATATACTCTTGGCTTGTCTCATGCATAGCTATATATATATCTGGGGACTGGGACTTCAACGATAAATCCAAAACTGAAGTTGAAGCAAATTAAGTAGCTCCTGAAAAATCATCAATTTATGAGGTGGGAGGAACTTCTATTCGAAATCTACACTTCTTCATTGCTTCATCTTGTCTGAATTGTTGAAAGCATTTACACTCGGAGCGACAACGATGTACAGAGGGAGGCTGTTCCACAATTGGTGACTCGAAGCAAGAAGTGTTGCCGCGTGGATGAGTTGCAACGCAGTTTGTCGTTTTTTTATCATTATTCTACGTGATGTAGTGAGTTGAATTAGGCTAAGCCATATATGTAGCGAGTTGAACTAGCCTATATATGATGTGGTGAGTTAAACTGGCGTATGTGATGTACGTATATATCGAGTTCAATTGGCCTACGTGATGTGGCGAGTTGCCTACGTACGCGATGCAAGTAATGATCGCAGTTTTACAATGGTCAAATGTTTACGATGATCGTATTTTATGATAATAATTTATTTTCATTGATAATCTAAATTTTCGACGTTGGTGTGTTCAAGATTATCGTAAGGTTCTCATGTGATGTAAAAAGTTGCAAGACTCGACTACCGCAACATGAGAGCCAATCAGCGCTCATGTTTCAAATTTCACTAGCCAATCAGAGAGCAGTTACTCACCCCCCCCCCCTCCCCCAGCCCATCGTTAACGTGTCGCCCGCATGTTCGAAGCTCCCAAGACATACGACCACCGTGACAAAACTAATTCATTCTGGAGTGATCTGGGGGAAGAAATATATTTTTTAGGGTGGAGGGAGGGGAAGAAATATATTTTTTAGAGTGGAGGGAAGGGGGAAAGGGGAGGGGCAATATGGCTGACCAATGGGCATGCGCGGTCAACCTGAGTGGGCACCCGCGTGGGCAGGGTACGGGAGGAGTGGGCCGGCGAGCCCGAGGGGGGGAAGGAGTAGAGGGGAACAGGCTGAGG
>NW_025932350.1:0-2382 GCF_000764305.2 Hyalella azteca
TGACTAAACTCATTAACCATTCTTGACCAAACTCATTAACAATTCTTGACTAAACTCATTAACCATTCTTGACCAAACTCATTAACAATTCTTGATTAAACTCGCTAACCATTCTTGACCAAGCTCATTAACCATTCATGATCAAGCTCATTAACAATTTTGACCAAACTCATTAACAATTTTTAACCGAACTCGTTAAAATTTTTCTCCGAACTCATTAACAGTTTTTGACCAAAATCATGGACAATTTTTGACTAAACTCATTAACAACTCTTGATCAAACTCATTAACAACTCTTAATCAAAGTCATTAACAACTCTTGACCAAACTCATTACCAATTCCTAAAGTTATTAACAATTTTTGATCAAAGTCGTTAACAATTCGTAATTAATTTCATTAATTCTAGATAAAACTTCTTAATAATTACTAATGCAACTCATTAATGATTAATTTGCATTATGTTTCCCTGCAATCTGTTATAATGACATTAAGTCTTGTATCTGTTAATCCTCGTCTTTGATGCCATTATGATACAAAAAATAGCAAATGCACTTAATAACAGAAATATTCGTTTTGTCATTTATTGTATAATTAATATATTATATTGTAATTGCGTATTGCTAACCATACAATATTTTTATTGAACTCTATTCTATTATATTGTTAATTATATTTCAAAATATAAATTATACAAGTTTAACTTCTTTTTTCATAATAATTAATTGTCTGTTAACTGTTTTATAATTTTATAATGAAACATTTTGTAAATTCTAATATATTCCGTACGTCTATAAACGTATTGTAATAAAAACAACTTTTACGTGATCTATTATCCTGTATAATATTTAATTTTAGGTATATAACATTTTATAATTAAATATATACATATGTACGTAATATACCCTCTCAATTTTGCATAACAAAAATCCACGGTCTTTACGCCGAACATTTAATTATGCAATTGGAGTTAAAACTTTCATGTACATCTTTTTTTATGTAAACCTTTCATAAAAAATATATTACATTGAAAGTTGAGTTTTATTATTCACATTAAGTTATGTTTTTAACTGTATTTTAAATCTGAGGAATTTTTTAATTTTATTAACACATGATTTTATTCACTTTTCATCACAACTTCTTAAAAAAACTTTTTTTTATTCATTGCTCATATATTAAAAAGTTATTAAAATAATTTAAAATTTAATTTATTACGAAAAATTGATCAATTTTTCTTCTACCTAAGAATTATTATTTTGTAAATAATATATTGATATAATTAAAATACTAATTTTAATTTTCAAAAATACTAATTAAAAACTAATTTTAATTTTTAAAATACAAATTAAAGTACTAATTTTCATTTTTAAAATACTAAGTAAAATACTAATTTTAATGTTTAAAATACCAATTAAAATACTAATTTTATTGTTTAAAATACCAATTAAATACAAATTTTATTTTTCCAAATACCAATTGAAATACTAATTTTAATTTAAAAAAAACTAATTAAAATACAAATTTTATTTTTTTAATACTATTTAAAATACTAATTTTAATTTTCAAAATACTAATTAAAATACTAATATGAATATTAAAAATACTAATTTTATGTAATTATTCTATCACAGGTAACAGTTTAGGCGGGGGGTCTCCAGCCTCGAACGCTGCAGCCGCCGCAGCTGCAGCAGCAGCAGCTGTCGCTGCCTCTACAGCTGCCGGTTCCTGCAGCATGGGTGCAGGTGGCATCTCCAGCATGGCAGGAGGTGCAGGTGGTGCTAGTGCCATGCCACAGATGGTGCTCACCTCAGGACAGGTGGTCCAGGGGGTGCAGGGTGCCCAGCTGCTGATACCCACGTCACAGGGTGAGAAATAATAAATGAGTTAATGTTAATTACTTATTAATAATTTATGAAATTATTAAATTAATATTAATTGAATATAAATAAGTTAATATTAATTAATCTGAATACGATCAATTGATATTTATTTATTATGGGATATTAATATTCCGCGTAATACTATTTAATATATCGTCTTTATTTACTGTTAAACATATTACCGGTAAAACCTTCTCATTTATCGTAAATGTATGACATTACCGGTAAAGGCCTTTAATTTATCGTAAAAGCTTTTAATTTATCGTAAAATCCTTATATTACCGGTAAAACACCTTAAATTATAGAAAACCCCCTACATTAGTGGCGAAACCCTTTAATTTATCGTAAAACCCTAACATTGCCCGGTAAAACTCTTGAATTTATCGTAAAACCCTGACTTTACCGGTAAAACCCTTCAATTTATAATAGAACCCTAACATTACCGGTAAAACCCTTCAATTTATCGTAAAACCCTGACTTTACCGGTAAAACCCTTCAATTTAT
>NW_025932351.1:0-586 GCF_000764305.2 Hyalella azteca
TAGTCTGTTCTTGAACGCGTTCATACTTGGAGCGCCAACGATGTCATCGCGGGGAGGCTGTTCCACATGTCGGTGATTCGAAGCGAGAAGCAATGTTGTCGCGTGGAGAAGTTTCAGCGCATTTTTTTTTAGTTTATAGCCGTGGCCCCTGGTGTAGTATCGGTCATTTATAGTTGATAAGTTTAATTCGATTAAATTACAAAAAGCCTTAAATGAAATGAAAACTAGCTTACCGTGGTGGTGCGACAGGGCGCTGAAGGTAGCAGGGGTATCGTTTCAATGTTGAAATCAAACATGCTGTGAAGATGTATATATAGCTTCCACATTAATACCACTTTGGCAGCATTCATGTATATTTGTTTCTTCAGAGTTTGTGGTCAAAATTTAAACTATGGTACATTATGTCTCTTACCATCAATGATGTAGTTAAATAGTTGCAGCGAAGCGAGATTGAATATCGAGTCAAAGGGTACGCACACAGTGAAAGCAGGTTTGCCCGCGCGGGCAACCTGCTCCAACCTGCAACAAGAATGAACATAGGATAATAATGTAAGTGTTCACAGTGAAAACCTGTACGAATAGGCTT
>NW_025932352.1:0-435 GCF_000764305.2 Hyalella azteca
AATATGGTAATATCACATCAATAATATGGTAATGATTCACATATGGTTATGCTAATATCATATCCATAAAGAAAAAACAAGTAAAAATAATCACATTTTTATTCTACATCTACATTTTTTATTTATTTTACATCTACATCATTTTTATTTATTCTACATCTACATCATCTAGAGGAAAAGGAGGACTTAAAAATAACGTTAGTAATTAATGAGTACACTCTGCATGCTTCAAAAGTTTCAAAGTGTGTTCCGGATTACCTCATTTGCAATTGCAGCCACTGTGCAGAAAGTGGGCATATATCAAAAGATATTTTGCAACACATCTCCAGCAAAATTTATGCCTGCTGAAGATCTTGCCAACACATTTGGATTGAAATAATTGCATATGAGAAATAACTTTGAAATTAGGGTACTGGAAATCTGAAAGACCACAAG
>NW_025932353.1:0-896 GCF_000764305.2 Hyalella azteca
AGTGGCACCGGCTTCTTTTCATCGAGCAGCTTGCACACTTTCAGACGTTTGTCGACATATCCGTCAATGTAAAAGTTGTGCCTTAGCCTTTTGATAGCTTCGCGGGATATCTCAGTTCTGATATTTCTTTCATCAATCTCCTCATAATGTGCGTAAGTATCAATACATCCAAAGACAAAGCAAGAAGCTGTGATACGGGCAAAAGGAGCCAAGCCACACATAACAATACATCGGAGAATGATAGAACATCTGCTAATCTACAATAAGATGAGAAGGAATCGAGTGAGGTTATAGAAATACCGTCCTTCCATGCAGTTCTTAATAGATGGAACTAGTGATGCAGGAACCTCACTATTTACCGATAAGGTGGATATTCTTCAACAGGGTACAAAGCGAAAAAGATGCCCCTTTCAAACATCATCAAGTAACTTATTCGTTTTAAACAGATGTACATTTTTCTTACGTGTGGTGGTAGCCGTAGTACGAATCCAATGATCTTGTTTATATTTCTTATTTTGTCGGCCTCTGCAGTGTTGCGATGCCTCATCTTCTCCAGGTGAGGAAGCTGCCTAAAAGCGTTGTTCAAATTGGTTGCCGAGATTCCAGGTTCCATGTTGAGTTGAGTTCTGGCAGTGATCCGAGTTGAGTTCTGGCAGTGATCAAGGACGCACGTAGTGTTAGCGGGTCCCAACTTTCTCACTTTTTACTATGCCGGTTTGACTTATCTCGCGAATTTTGTACCTAAATGATTTCAGTGAAAGGTTCAATTTTAGTGCAGTTCAATCAAAATTGTGCGAATAGTGAGAAAAACGGCTAGTACAAGTGTTTTATTCCCGATAAATTCTAGTGCATGAAACGAGGGCAAGTTTTTGAAACCCTCGGCGACTGCCTGTAAC
>NW_025932354.1:0-736 GCF_000764305.2 Hyalella azteca
ATGAAAAAGCATAAATGCATAAAGCTGAGCTTGCTTTTACGCTAGGCGGTTTCTGTTACGCTACATACTTTCTGCTACTACGCTACGTGCAGAAAGTGTATCACCATTTGGACAAGATGACCCATTGAATTTTTTTGTGAGCGTGAGCGCCATAAAGGCGTCTCTGATGTACGAAGATGCCACAAATTGCCGGTCATACCCAAGCCTATCATGCCGCCCAGCAGCTGTCGCGGGCGTCTGCTGAAGAAGACGAGTCGTTCTCAGTCAAGTTCTTTTTGTTGACATCATCGTCATTCTTTACAGTATAACGTTAAAAAATATAACTCAGTACTCACTGAAGTGAGTGACAGAGCGCGCACTTTCTCGTCGACGAAAACGTGAAGTCACGGACGGACAGACAGACGGATGGACATATGGCGAGCACAATAGCGCCTTTTTTCCGTAAATGAGAAAATGCGCTAAAAATTTCTAAGTTCTACGGAAAGTTCGAATCTCATTAAAATGTTTAGTAATTATCATCAATCGCTTTTTAACACGTAGAAAATTTGTAATCATTCGCATTCGATCCGCATCGTCAACTTAGATCCTAATAAATTTGATAATTAATTCGTTTACCTTACTATTTATTGCTTTTAGCCTTAGTGTTCTTCCTATTTTATTATCCAATTAATAAATGATGAAATGATTCGCATCTTACACCCTCCGTCATCTGGCCGTGCTGGGAAAGGCGGGTGAA
>NW_025932355.1:0-2789 GCF_000764305.2 Hyalella azteca
TACTGGCGGTTGGACACTAAGACCATCACGCTCTACCAGAACGACTCGACAGCAACTTATTACAAGGAGATTCAGCTCTCGGAAATTCTTAACATAGAGACGCCTAAAGTTCCTCATCGTGAAGGTGAGACTCGCATGCATACTGTCCCCAATGACCGCTTGAATTGTAGTATGTAAATTATTATATGGACTTAATTCGTCGAGACTTGTGCTTGTGATCAAATAAGGTAGCATGTAACGAATGATCTTTGTTTTTAAATTTTGATTCTATCACATTTTTTATTGGAACCTAATAAAGCTTTCTATTTATAACTTCCATTGATTGCTATTTGCAGCGGCATTAAAGCGTAATGACGTCTATCTTACTTACCACTAACCTCAGTGGAAAACTTAATTTTTACAGCTATTCTTGATAAATCGCCCTCCTCAGTTATCATTCGTTCATTCGAAATTTACCAATTGCATTCACCCTCTCATTTCCGTAATGATTGTTATCATTCATGACGTAAACATTTTTATCCGCCCCTAATTCGTGAATAATTTCGCCCCTAATTCTTGAATAATTTCGCCCCTAATTCGTGAATAAAGTGTATAAACTAATTGAACGCTGCTCTCAGATGCCGAGAACGGAGTGATCCATTGCTTCGAGTTACGCACCATTCGTGATGCCCACATTTTTATTCACCTCTAATTCGTGAATAACTTCGCCCCTAATTCGTGAATAAAGTGTATAAATAGTTTAATATTGTTCTCAGATGCGGAGAACGGAGTGATCCATTGTTTTGAGTTACGCACCACAAACCTGGACTTCTTCGTGGGCCAGGAATCATACCCGCGGCTGCGAGACGGCGGAGTGCAAGAGGTCAACCCGCCTGAGTCTGGACTAGGAGCTTACCTTGCGCGGGTTAGTTGCACTTGCTGTGTAGGTGTCGGTTGAAACTATAATTAAGAGAACTAATTTTAAACTATAACTAACTATAATATAAGAGTTGAAACTATAACTCGTTACTTGAGGTCTTGTAGCTGAATGAGTGAAATAAAAGTACTATTTGTTATTGAGCGAAATACAAGTATTATTTGTTATTGAGTGAAATACAAGTACTTTTGTTGTATGCAGAGCTGGGAGCAAGAAATTCGTCTGGCGCTCATGCCGGTGAACAAGACGACCTCCTCCCAGCCCCCGTCCAACGGCGCTGCTTCTGCCGCGCCCTCCGCAGCCCCGGCACCCTCCCCGGCAGCGCCTCCCGTGTGCTCGGTGGTGGTCACGTCTCCTGCTGGGGCTCAGGTCTCGCCTTCAGAACCTGCACCTCCTAAACCTGTAAGACTTCCAGAATAATTGTCTTATATATGGCTTAATTGTCTTATTTTTTCAACCAACCTTAGGTCTCGCCTTCAGAACCCTGTCTCTTATACACATCTAGATGTGTATAAGAGACAGACCCTGAGGTGAGAACTGGGTGGTGAAGGAGGGCTGGATGGTGCACTTCACCAACAAGAACCCTGAGGTGAGAACTGGGTGGTGAAGGAGGGCTGGATGGTGCACTTCACCAACAAGAACCCTGAGGTGAGAACTGGGTGGTGAAGGAGGGCTGGATGGTGCACTTCACCAACAAGAACCCTGAGGTGAGAACTGGGTGGTGAAGGAGGGCTGGATGGTGCACTTCACCAACAAGAACCCTGANAGTTGTCAGCAGTGCGCCGTATATCTGATGATTATTGTCAAGGGCATTTATTTATCCCTTCATTCACAGATTCTTTTTTTGTTGATAGTTTTACTTCTATATTTTTTTCGCGATATCATCAGTATAAATTGTTGACTAGACAGTACTGCGTTAACCATAGTATTATGCCATATAATTTCAATTGACTTGTATTATAAAGTTGAGTACATTTACAGCTGTAAATCAATAGTTTCGTACTGTAACGTTAATTACACCTGCAGCTGTAACCCGTTATTTCGTACTATAACTATAATAATAATATAACAATGTAGCGGTTTCAAAGTTTGTTACCGTTAGGAACACCTGTAGCTGTAACCCGATTATTTTGTACTGTAACGTTAATTACACCTGCAGCTGTAACCCGTTATTTCCTAATGTAACTATAATAATATAACAATATAGCGGTTTCAGAATTCGTTATCGTTAATTACATTTACAGCTGTGCACCGCAAGTCAGGACGGGAGGTGGCGGTGAAGGTGGTAGACAAGCTGCGCTTCCCTAACAAGCAGAAGGATGCGCTTAAGAACGAACTCGCCATCCTACAGAGCATTCGTCATCAGGTCAGGCATTGACGTGCTTTTATTAATGCTTTATTCATTATTTTATGGATCCAGCAGTCCAGCTTCATAATCACTTTTGAACTAGGTTTGAATATTTAGTCTGATGCAATAAGCTGCATCTGAAAATTCCCGATGAAGATAACTTTCTATTTTAAACAAGGATACGAGTTTCTAAGTACTTCATGAAAAAGTCCATGAAAACGTTGAAGAATTTTTGTATTGACTGTACGATTAATATTTGAATTGCAAAGATTAATTTTGTGCAGTATTTAAAAGACCTTCCCGAACTCCACATTTTTCACGACCTTCATAATCAGCTATCGGGCTTGTACCGCAAGAAGCGATGATAAAGAGCAGTTTTTCAGGTGCGCACACGCATAGTAATTAATTATTTATTTAATTTTCAAAGCGTGGGCATGTATTAACTGCTCTGTATTTCAGAGCGTGGTGAGCATGTATTAACTGCTCTGTATTTCAGAGCGTGGTGAGCGTGTATTAACTGCTCTG
>NW_025932356.1:0-22316 GCF_000764305.2 Hyalella azteca
ATCCATGCCTCATCCAGCGCACATCCACGCTTCATTCAGTAAACAAACACGCTTCATCCAGCGAACAATCACGCTTAATCCAGCCCACATCAACGCCACATATAACGCGCATTTATGCATCATCCAGCCCATACATCTCATCCGCTCCTATCGTTTAGATCCGATTACATCCAAACAGGTGCTCATAGATCTAATTCAGGTGGTATTTAATTATGAAACTTGATGATCTCTGAAGACGCACGGACGCCGCAAAGCTAAGAAATGTTCTAGTTTATATAGTATTCAATTTTATGTTATTTTGCTCTCGTAAAGGTTTAAATCTTAAGACCTGTAGGGACATCCGAAATGCACCTATATGTTAAGCAGCTAAACTAAAACCATTTAAATTTTTCCAAAATATCAAACCATTTAGAAACCATCCGAATATAATTTTTTACTTTTCTAAATACCAAACCATTTGAAAACAATTCAAATAACATTTTCTTCACTTTTTTTAAAATATCAAACCATTTGGAAACCATCCGAATAATATTGTCATTAATTTTCTAAAATATCCTACCATTTGAAAACCATCCGAACTACTTTTAAATTTACTTTTTCTTTCTTCGTTAATTCAGTTTACTTTATCCTCACTTGAACCTTGTCCGTAAACGTTTGGAGTATGACCTTAAATATAGCTACTGAATTGTTCTCTAATTTGGAAAATTTCCTTGTATATTGTACTTATTACTAGTAGTATTTCAATTTTTATAATGTCACTAGTATTATTGAGTGTTAATATATATGTACATATATGAGTATATTAGTATAGTAATATATTAATGTTATTAATATATAATATGTTGATTTGTGTTATTATAGCATTATTCATTTTTGAGATGCAACTCGTGTACAAACTTAAATACACTTTAACAATGTTATAGTAGACCTTATAGTTATATTATACCTATTATACCTATACCTATACCTATATAAGTACCTATATATGTTATATTATCTAAAATATCAGTGAGCAAAATGTTCTATGGCTATATTAAGAAATATTAAATGAAGAAAGTTACTACACCTATTGCAAAATCATTTTAATGAAATTATAGGCTTTTGTTATAGAATTTTAATCTATGTATTTCCTTCAAAAAATCCTTCTTAGTTCATAACATAATCTTATAGTGAGTGCAAATTCACTATAAGAAACAGAGATAGATATAAACAGAGTACAGATAATGAATTGTTAGTTAAGTAAACGGAGACACGTTACGCTAAGTTATTTGTGATACAAACTATATTAGAAGTTTTTCAGAATAAGTCCGAATGAAACTTTACGGTTCCGGTCAAAATCTTTTCAAATTCAGTAAACTGTCTATAAAATAATCGAGAAAAACTTTTTAATTTTATAAATAAATTCTATTGAAGATTGAGAATGACTTTTTTTATTTTTTCCAATTAGCTTGCGACGTTTAGCATCGCAATCTAACGATCATTGATGGGTAAAGCTTTGTAATTTTACAGACTCTAAAAAATCCTTGTGAGTATTTGTGATGCATAGAAATTAGTAAACATTACGTGTAAATAACTATATATATATATATATATCAATTATCAAGTTGGAGTGAAGTTAGTTAATTTCGCGCCAAATTAATTTATTACGACCACCGCAATTCTTCTGAGTAGCGTATAACTTACGACCACCGCAGAGCTTACGACCAGCGTATAACTTACGACTAATGTTGCGCTAAAATTGTAAGCAGCATGTAACTTACGACCACCGCAGTGCTTACGAGCAGCGTATAACTTACGACTTCCGTAAAGCTAATGATCAACGTAGACTAAATACGATAAAACATATCTTCGACTAAATAAGATAAAACAACGTTCGAGCACTCTGATAATTACGACCAGCGTATAGCTTACGATCATCGTATTTAGAACTTGAGTGAGCATTAATTATAGAACTGACAGCGTCAATAAATTTAGATAGATAAACGAAAGCATAGTAAGAAAACCTTTCACATCGAAGCAATTAAATATATTTGAATTTGGTATAATATCGATATTTAACATATATATGCTATGGATTCATATCAGTGCCACATGCAAGTGTTCTTATTTTAAAACGTAATATTTTATGCATGCATGTTTTACTGCATGATACTTATATTTAATTAATAAGAATTTTAAAGCAAAGAAACTCGAAAATTTTTCCAATACAAGCATAATGAATTTTCTTGTTTTTTTTTCTTTTATGTTCTCGATAACTTTTTGATTTAAGAAGTGATCTCGTTAGGTGATTTTGCATTTTTTGCGACATAAAATCTTAAAATTATTGTTTAATTTTGACTAAATGAGTTCTATAAACGAATGTTTTTTCTAACTCGAGTTAGCGAAAAATCATGCAAACAATAAGAGTTATTTAAAAATGTTGTAAACTCGCAGTTCAAAAAATTTGTGGCCCTACAATTTGCTTTTATTTTCTAATGGATATTTCTATCATATAAATCTATAACAAAACAATTGGCATTTATCATATCGTTACGTCGACCGCAATGGAATTTTGCGTTGTCAGCACATTTTTAGGCAAAAATTTCACATGTTGATATATTAGTACTCATTTTATAAATTAAATTTACAGAATATTCAAGCCGGGCTCAATAATTCAACAGGACATTTACGAGTGTGGTCTTACAGTCGGACCACTTCTTGTAAAAGAAATATTCACTAGATCCTTGGCCTTTTATATCTGCATATATAAATTGGGCCGATATATCGCAGTATACCAGGCTTATATGTACAAATTACATTGACGATGGTTAAGACATTTCTGGACGGACGTTTCAGATATTTGTTCTATCTAAAACACATATTCTAATTTTATACACACCCTGAAGTCCAAAAGCTGGCTTGAAGGCCGCCATCCAAGGTGGGTACCACAAAGAAGCCACGCTGGGGGAGCCCTTCCATATGGGCCCCAGACCTCTTCCATCACCCCCCAGCAGGGACGTCAAACTTGGGGCATCAGAAGGCCCATCCTCCTGCAGGGGATCTTGTGCCCTCAAAGGCGTGGGTCGAGCAAAAGGCATCAAGGACTCAGAGGGGAAAGTCTCTAGAGGGTAAAGGTCGTCGGTTTCTTCCATGTCTTCGTCGTCGTAGTCATCTTCGTCATTTTTATCGTCTCTGTCCAGTGATTCTCTTTCAAGATCATAGTTTGTGTCTAAAATTTCTAATTTTTTGTCCAGAGATTCTTCTTGGTTTGAATTTCTGTCTAAAGGTCTCAACTTACTGTCCGTTGGTTCATCCTCCTGCTCAAAGCTTCTGTCTCGAGGTTCTAGGCGATCAAAGTTTCTGCTACCGTCATTGTTGTGCGTTTTTAAATCGTTTTTATTGTTTGTATCTTCGTTGTTTACATTAGACTGCAGTCCATGAAACCCTCGATGGTTGCCATAGTTTGGTTTGTGAGGCGCATCCAGGCCCAGGATGGAGCTGATGGAAAAGTGAGGAGGTCGTACGCTTGAGGAGGCGTAGAAGTTCTCTCCACTTCTCACCTCAATTTGGTCAGACTGCGTTTCATCTTCCATTTTCATCGAAAAACCATCAACAATTAAGCCACTATATCTACCAATATCAGCACAATTCAGTCACTCATCATCGGTAATTAAGTATATAAGTTCCGTTAATAATCAAAATTACGTCACTAAGGACCGTGTAAATGAGTCATATGTTCCCTCTAATCACAATTTCGTAAACTATGAGCACAATAAGCAGTTATCTTCTCAGATGAACTATTTACTTTCCCGAAAGATGTTACCCAATGAGACGAGGGTTGCGTGTCTATACACATCTAAGATGCGCAATGAAGGTAAGTATTCCACGACTAAAACCTCCATGTATTACTAATAAGAACCAATAACCCATCAAATTACTGATTGAAGAAGCAGTTCCGCGCTCAAAAGGAACAATTTGTTAGCGTCGGAAAAGTGACTCAATGAGGCGAGGCTTGCGTGCCACGACGCAACTAAGATGCCGGCGCCGAGATAAGCTCATTAGCTCCGGCACACTCCGCTGGCTTGGCAAGCCTTACTGCTTCCTTCAACGAATTCCGGACAACAATTGCGACAAAACAGCCGCTAGCAGAGCTGTTACCTGACATTCCAGGCCTCTGCAAGAGCGGGAGGAGCGACCATCGCTAAATGGAAGGCGTTACCTCTCAGAAATTTCCAGGTGGATGCGCCGTTGCGAAACAGTTTGTTCAACAACTCAGGCATCTTTTGATTGAAACTCAGACAATAACACAAGGGCTTGTTTACAACAAGCTAAATTTATTTGTTAATATCAAATTCATATATTTGATCTAAAACCGCTATAAATATGGATCTAGAGGGGCAGGAGGAGCAGCAAAGACGCGCATCTAAGGCGTGATTTTGGCGAGGTTTTCCAGGCTGTGGTGGAGACGCGGCCGTGGGGAGGAGTCAGCGGCTGGTCGCACTCCGCTGAGATTAGGTCCCGGACCAATGACCACGCGAGGCTTTCCAGTTAGCGGAGGGTAAAAAAAGGGGGGAAAGCGGTCCATGGCTGCTTAACGAGTGTTATGAAGACCTGTACATGGCCGAGGTGTGAGTAAACATAATTTGTGCAGTCAAATAGCCGACTTAAGCAAGTAATGCTGACATTATGCCGGCCATGTCCTCCTCTCATGCTCATTTGCCTGTTGTGTGGCAAGTGACAACTATTTTTCACTTTGTGTAAATCTTTGACACTAATAAGATAATTGTTATGATAAACAAGAAGCCCAATTGTAACACGTCATCTTCCTCTCTACTTACAGAGAAACCATGACTTTACTTCAGGTCGTCGAACGTCATCGCCAACAGTTTCTTGTATTCAAGATGTAATGTATTTATTAATAAACTTTCTAGTGACTAAACCAACTATACTTTATTACTGAGTAGTGAGTCAGTGGAAGTAAAGCACCGAAGAATTTCAGTGGGTAGTAAATTGAATAATATTTAGGTGACTTCCGCTGATAAGCTTTTGATTGAAACTGTTACCGCAATTGATTCATTCATTTGTACAAACTCAACATTCACTGTATGTGCAAGCAGTAAACTGCAAGTTGGATTTTTAAAATTTCAGGTTTATGCACCCTGCCTATTGTAGTGTAATAAATCTGGACCATGCATGAGACCAGCAAAACTTGAAAATTATTTTTGGTTGGCACCCTAATATCAATGCTATACTTTGTCAGTCAATTAACAAGGTTTACTCAATACAATAAGGTATCCGTTTTATTTTGACCTGTTTTAATCGGTGCTATATTCAATATCATCTTCTTGTCAACTGCTCCCATGCAAACATTCAAATTTCGTTGTTCCTTTAATGAATCAAATATAGATCGCTATATGATGAGTGATATTATCATTCAGGTGAAAAATATCATTCAAGTGAAAGATTCAGGTACGAAAAAAGATCACATATACTCTCGAGGGTTTGAAGAGGGGATGTAACTGTAATTTAATTCTAGACTGTTAGCTTCAACTTATGTTTCTTGATTTAGCAAGACTTAATTTTCAGTTTAGTAAATTCAAGTGATAAAAAGCCGATTTTTCATTACCCTATGAGTTCGAGATTAAATAAGCAATAAATTTGCTTAATTAACTAGACATTGATGGAAAGGGTTTCTCTTTTAATCGTGCTGGGTACAATGAAAAAAATTGGGTTGGCATTATAAGGTNGGGTTGGCATCAAGGTTCAAAATTTGAAACGTTATGGATGATGATAAATGAGATTAATATAAATAAAAGAATTGGAACTTAAAAGTATCATTTCTTTTGGGACAATTATTCTAAATTTATGATTATTTTCAGGATAAAAACATTGCGAAAGGCCATCCGAGCTTTATAATTCTTGTTTGAATTTCAACTGAGTTCTAACCCACAGGTCAACACAAGTAAACTTCAGAGCAAATTAAGTAAGGTTAACCTGCTATACAGCATGTCTGCTGCACATCAAGGAAAGGGAGAAAAAAAATCAGGATCAACTAATGTGGGAATTAATTTGCTTCTATTATTTCTAGGTAGGATTTAATATGGCCAAATTTTGACAACCGATTTTTCGTTTTGAAGTCGGATCCGTGCTTGAAGTTTGGCCCCATGTTCGATGTTTGAATCTATCAATAATAAATTATTCTGTAGCAGCCTCTTTCGGTCTTGCTGAAGCAATCTATCTCTACACTCGGACTATGATATTCTAAAACCAATTGAAGTGCTTTATAGAATCAGGTTACCAAGAGAGCGCCAGCCTTTACGATTATGCTTATCCATCATACAGTGAATTCAGTAGAAAACGCGCGGCAAGAACCATTAGAAGAGCCACTCACACGACCCTCAAAACCTGTCTCTTATACACATCTAGATGTGTATAAGAGACAGNCGTGGCAAGAACCATTAGAAGAGCCACTCACACGACCCTCAAAACCCTCCAAAAACGCGTGGCAAGAACCATTAGTAGAGCCACTCACACGACCCTCAAAACCCTCCAAAAACGCGTGGCAAGAACCATTAGGTGCCGCGAGTTGGTCCACTCAGCAATGCTCTCATCACACGTCTCCTCCGCAAGGCTCAAATTCCCTGCAAATATACACGTAACCTGAGCCTTATAGCTTTACTCAGGCAAGCGGCGATAATGATTACAAGCCAGTGGGAAGGAGCGGGTGGTTTTGAATCGGCCTTGTCTCTTACAAACGTGTGATTTATGGCCGACCCGCAATGAGTTTTGCCGCCCAAAAGAAAACCTAAGTCCGCGCCTACTTTGTGGCTCTCGGGAACTCAAACGCTTGCATTCCAGGCACGCAAAATTAGGCTTTCCGTGTCCGTGTTTTAGGTTTAGTATTTACGAAAGAAAAGCTTGTGGTATGCGCCTGGTAGCTGCATAAGAGCGTTAAGTGAGAGCAGGAGTGCGGTGCTTTGCTTGGTGTTGGCGCAGTCGAAGATACCGTAAGCGTTCACGCGGTAGTTTAGCGTAATTCGTTTTTCTTTTGCTTCATTTTTTCTGCGTTCGATGAACGATTGTGAAAGGCGGAGTGTCTCATTCGTCGAAATGTGATAAAGGCTGCCTGGCCCCGCAACAACATGCCATATTGAGGCTACCTATAGCCTCGGCTAAGTAGCCTTACGAGGAATATATTTTCCGTACATCACAGAATCACAAAAATACATATTATGACGTATTTTCAAAACGTTCTTTTTTTCACAATTAGGCATTAAATATTAAAGTACAGCTTATAGAAGCTGAAACAGGCTGATGCTTCGAAGCTGAAACAGGCTGATGCTTCGAAGCTGAAACAGGCTGATGCTGCGAAGCTGAAACAGGCTGATGCTGTGAAGCTGAAACAGGCTGAGGGTGAAAAGCTAAAACAGGCTGAAGTTTAAAAGCTGAAACAAGCTGACAGTGAAAATCTGAAACAGGCTGAGGTTTGCAGTTGTCCAGATCGGCTGAAGTTGAAACGCAAACCATATTCAACCGATGACTGTTTTCAAACCGATTCAGTTCAGGTTCATCACCCTTGTTCTGCCATACTGAATATTATTTTCAAGGCACATTTCTGTTCCATTTGAGGGTTCCAGATCTATCTTCAGAAAGAACACACTGCTCAACGGTGCATTTGATGCCTAAATAGTGAACATTGTTCCACTAGTGAAGAGTTTAAGCTAGTAGAACTGTTCCACCAGTGTTGAATTGAAGCTCTTGGGGAATGTTCCACTAGTCAAGAGTCGAATTTAATGAAGCTGTTTGTTGCTAACACCGAGTTATGGTGCATCTGCAAATGTCACTAGCGATAAACAGACTTATAGTTTGAGATATTCTAACTTGTCATTATTTCTCGTAAATCAAATTCCTTTCAACCTCATTCATAGTACCACGAATACCAGAAAACAGGGCATGTGAATGGTGTTGATGTGTAAAGTTATACAAACATCGAAGGGTTATCACAAACTTCAGCCAATTGCACCATAATTTAAACACATGAACACAACATCAATAACTATTAATTTGTGATGCTTGATGATAAGTAGTGCGACTTGACGCTTTACCCCTGGCATTGTAACATATTTATTGCAACGCGCGTTCCTTTCATTTGTTGGTCCCCTTTATTTGTGAGATATTACCAGCCTCATATTATTCTATTAAGACTGGGATTCTATTAGTACATATCATTACGATAATTAATAATTGTGCGTATATTCGATAATTAAAGACTAGCACATAGAATAGGCAAAAATATAAGCCACTGCCTCAAAGATTCGGTAGTAACATTTCCTTCTTGCATTTATTCGTAATTTAAAATGTATTTAATCACATCTTCGGTAAAGGTTCTGCGGCATATAGAAAGAACTTTATTCGTTCCGTCATATTCACAGGTGTATGCACGATCAGATGAATGAATGTTGAACACTCAGATGAATGTACTATAAACATGTCCGTATCTCCATATAACAGCTGCTGCATGACATGTATAAACAGGTTCCATATACAGTACTCGTAAACATGACTCAATTAAGCGTGGCTTATTTACGGCAGAAATTTGCTTTTTGTTAGCATTTTTTTGCTAGTTTTGTCCTAATTTACTACGGTAAAAATTTCTAATGAAAAAATGCAGCATGAAATGATATAGCTCAGCGATCTACGAAGAAGCAATTAATTAATCGTATTGTGTGCGTCCATCTTCATGAAGTTTACATTTTTTTATGCAGGTTTCGATCCATTTTATTGTCTTAAATATTTCATAGAAAATTATTATTATTTAACCCACATTAATACCTCTTGGGAGCGATATACTAGAATAATGTTGACTTACCATCCACGTATTATACCACTTGAACACAATACCTGAACAGCACTTAAATTATGGGCCTTATTCTTTTCATAACTTTCATTCGATTACGTGGAATTCAGGTGATGTGTGAATCCGAGATGTTTATGTAGTCATTCCATGAATTATTGAAGAATAATGAATTAAATTGAAAACGATGTGAGTGAAAATTAAAGCATATAAAATAAAATGAGGAATGTTACATAAGCATTTCCGAGCCGTTACTATAATCGAGGAGTCGAGTTTTATATGTTACCTATAATAATACGACAATTCTTGTACCATATACTACGTTACTGTAGTTAATTACATTAATTGTTACTGTAGCTACTATGCATGCTTGTTATGTACTATGTTACTGTATATACTGTATATACATTGGAACAGTATGTACTGTGTTATAGTAGTTATGCCACAAGAATAATTTATTGGATTAATCACAAATCAATATTCGATTTTAACAAAAATACAGGGGTTTCCCACTTATTTTACTGCCAATTTTTTATAAATAATTAGGTATAGAAATCATATCAAAAACCTTGATTTAAGGCGGTAGCAGCAATCTTGGGAAAACGCAGCATGCTATACCGCTGCAGCCTTGCTATGGCCGACAGCTCAGCGTGCTGCCGCTGCAGCATTGGTTGCAGATATTTGCAACATCATTGCTCTTGTTAATGAGCTACAAATCCATTACAGAACTGGACTCAAATAAGACGAGTACGTACCCTCCTTACCTTTCCCTTCTTGTCCCTCACTTCCCCTTTACCCTCGTGGGATGGTAAGAGAAATACGACACGGTCGCGTATTTGACGTGTCTGAGAATCAAGCCCGATGTCGCTGCTCTTACTATCGTCGTGTTATCGGCGGCCAGCGATACTGCGATTATAATTTTACGTGTGGGAGGTCCACAATTTAGACACGTGCAACTGCACGATCAGTTACCGGGGACGCTTTATTGAACAAATTCTTAATTCGCATGTGCAAAATAAATGGCGTGTCAAATGTAGGCCGTTTTGAATATGTCATCCGCGGTCACTTGAAATATTTTAACAATATTCATTTTGGAAATGACGTGCAACAACTCGAATCAAGATCAACCAATATTGATTAAAATTCACATATATATTTTAGCTGCATTTTTTACATTTAACTCACACATATAATAATTTTTTTACATAAAATGAGCACAGGTTTTAAATTAACTATTCATTTGTCAGCAAATAAATTCCGATACATAATTTGGAAATCTTCAGCAATAAACCCTAAATTTCACGATAAAAAAATAAAACAATTTGTAGAAGGCAAGGCAGCTCAGTAGCCGAACTACTTACTCATGTTGATGATGTATTATATGAGCCAATAATTGGAGTATAAATTGCATCATCTAATTGAGTCATTTGAGACATTTAATGTCATTTGTTCAAGTAACATCATTTAGTTGTAACGTTTAAGCTTAGTAATTTTTACACATAAATTAAATCGTTCATTCGCAACCTTTCAATTCGGCAAGTCGGTAAGGAGATCTATTTATAGAATGGATTCAATATTAACGTGATATTTCATGCTGCCTAATGAAGCATGACGGAACTCAACAAGCATTCAAAACAGATCAATAAGAACCAAGCTTTATTTGATCACTCAGCACCGATTGTTAGAACAAGGTTCAGCCATAATTTTGTCATCAGAAACGAACATTATCCCAAGTCACCTCTATATACGTAAATAAGACATTTATCATTCAATTTATTTGATTTTTCATATGGCTTTATGATGAATGTATAAAACTTGGATGCATGTGCTGGCATACCCTGAAATGGGCATTACATTTGTAGCGGACGTAATATATGTGTTATCCTTGCCTATTGAAAGTGAGGAGACATAGCTTGATAAAGAGCCTCCCCAGTAGGTAACAAGCGTCCCCATGTAGGTATAACAATTAAGCCTCCCCACTAGGTAACAAGCGTCCCCAGTAGGTAACAAGCGTCCCCAGTAGGTAACAAGCGTCCCCAGTAGGTAACAAGCGTCCCCATGCAATAGGTAACAAGCCTCCCTACAGTTCGCTGTTCGGAAATCAATTCTCCGTCCAACCCTCGTAAACGCGTTGGTGGCCGCCTCTGGTTGGCCGTCGATGGTTTAGCCATAATTTTGACATCTGCAGAAACGAACATCAAATCAGTATTTGTTCACGATCACTAATTCTTGCAATCGATCGATAACCAACCACAAAAAAACATGATCATCAAAGGTAAATTACTAGAAAATATAAAAGTCTGCCAACTTATCGTTAAATTTGCAATGGCCATATGAAACATTAATGGATCATAACATGCATCACTATAATAGTATTTTAAGAATCGGCATCATTTATTATTACCCAGCTACTTATTCAAAGGATTTAAGCGTTTGGTGCTGGTCTCAATTAAGTACAAATTGTTGAGGTGGTCGCCCAGGGTGGAAATCCATATATATAGCATGTCATTCGTACGTGGATATATTGAATTTCCATTGATTCCACTATAAAAATTAATTGAAGTCAATGTGTATAATCCACATATACGGGAACATTCGCGTGTAACCGTATATAAGTGATTACAGCTTTAAAGGAAACCAAATATGGCATAAAAATATTATAATATTACATTAAAAAGGACACGAATAAAACCGTGAAATGTACTTGGATACAACCGTACAATACGCGAATAAAGCCGAAAAAAAGTACCCGATTATAGCACTCAAGCCTATATGCAAAAGTAATATAAATTAACAGTATATAAGTAATCGGATGCAAATTTGAAAAGAACCCTAATACAGTCTAAAAAGTACTCAAGTATAAGAGTGAAAACGACTAGTATATAACCGTATATAATCAATTGAACACAACCGTATAATTAATCGAATGTAGCCGTATAATTGGTCCAATTTAGCAATTAATCGGATATAACCGTACAGTTAATCAGACATAATTAAATCAAACATAACCGTATAATTAATCGAATATGACCGTGTAATTATTCGACTACAACCGTAAAAGTACTCGAGTAAAACTGTAAAAAACTGTAATATAAACTTGAAAATTACACACTTATTTGCCGTAAAATACTCACTCAGTACCGTGAATAGCATTCGAATATAACAATAACAATTATTCCCAGCAAGTAATGTCAGGTTGAATCAACGTTGATTCAACGAAACTCGCGACGTTGAAACAACGTTGAATATTAGTTTAGAATGAAAATTGAAGCAACGTCATTTTTCAACATCGTACATTTCGACTTCGTTTCAACGTTTAAATCGTGTTGACATCCAACGATGAGATCGCAATTATATACATATGCGATTTTAAAGTCAGAATTTAACGCGATTTCAACGATGAAACAACATCGAAATGAACGATGTTGAAAAAATGACGTTGCTTCAACTTTCATTTTAAACTAATAGTCAACGTTATTTCAATGTCGTGAGTTTCGTTGAATCAACGTTGATTCAACCTGACATTGTCTGCTGGGTTCACATGTAATGCTAGAAATTTCGAGTGTAACTGTAAAAGTACTCTAACATAAGCGCAAAGAGTATTTGAATATAACAGTTAAACATTAATAGATAACCGTGAAAAGTAATCATTTATACTTAATATTTTCGACAATATTACCGTTAACTTAGTATATTATAGAATATATTATAATATAACTGCAAAATGTACTCGAATACAACTGCAAAAATATACTTGAATATAACTGTAAAATGTTCTCGAATAAAATTGTAAAATGTAATCGAATATAACTGCAAAAGGTATACTCGTTTTTAACTGTAAAGGGTACTCAACTATATCTGCAAAAGGTACTCAAACATAACTGCAGAAGGTACTCAAAAATATTTAACTGCAAAAAGTATTCTTCTTAATTGCAAAAAGATACTCATATATATTAACTGCAAAAGGTACTCGTTTTCAACTGTAAAAGGTACTCAAATATAACAGCAAAAGGTACTAAAATATAACAACATAAGGTACTCGTTCTTAACTGAAAAAGGTACTCAAATATAATTGCAAATGAACTCAAATATATCTGCAAAAAGGTACTCAAATATAACTGCAAAAGGCAATCAAACCTAACTGCAAAAGGCAATCAAACCTAACTGCAAAAGGTACTCGAATATAACTGCAAAAGGTACTCATTTTTAACTGTAGAAGATACTCAAATATAACTGCAAAAGGTACTCGAATTTAACTGTAGAAGGTACTCAAATATAACTACAAATAATTAAAGGTACTGAAATTTAACTGCAAAAGATAATCGCATTTAACTGTAAAAGATACTCAAATATAACTGCAAAAGGTACTCGAATTTAACTGTAAAACGTACTCATATATAACTGCAAAAAGTACCTGAATTTAACTGTAAAAAAGATACTCATATATATTAACTGCAAAAGGTACTCGTTTTCAACTGTAAAAGGTACTCATATATAACGGCAAAAGGTACTAAAATATAACAGCATAAGGTACTCGTTTTTAACTCAAAAAGGTACTCAAATATAATAGTAAATGAACTCAAATATAATTGCAAAAGGCAATCAAACCTAACTGCAAAAGGTACTCGAATATAACTGCAAAAGGTACTCAAATTTAACCGTAGAAGATACTCAAATATAACTACAAATAGTTAAAGGTACTGAAATTTAACTGCAAAAGGTACTCGAATTTAATTGTAAAAAGTACTCATATATTACTGTAAAAAGTACTTGAATTTAACTGCAAAAGGCATTCAAATATAACAGCAGAAGGTTTGAATGTATTCAAATAAAAAAGTTTTTTACCGCCTATTTAACAAATCTTTAATTTCAACCGCCTATGTTAAATGCAGTGAGATGTAATTCTGAAATGGACTGATATATAAGAGTAAAGTTCACTGAAATGCGAGTGTTAAATGTACCGAAATAAAACTTAAGAATGTACTCGAAGATGCCTATGAAATTTAACAAAATACAAGGGTTAAATTCCCATAAATATTTTTGTGGATTTACAATTATTTCCGTTTCAATGAAAATCAAACAGGGAGATTGTTTACAAAAATCATAATTCAATAGAGAAATGCATGCGAATCTAAATAGTGAATTCTCGAGAACCCAGCACCTTGTTTGTGATAAAACATCGAGATTCTGGAGCAGATGCCATGAATGTGGCGCGGCGAATGAAGTGTATTGGATGAATATTGGACATTCACGCTACCAAATTGGAATCTTTCAGAGCTGACACCTGCCAATCATCCAATCATCGTAGAGCCTCCCACATGGACTAGCTGTATATATATTATTATTATATGTTTATATATATATATAGGCTGAGAAACTGAGACGGTCGTGAGGTGTGCTCAGTCATTCGATTTTTTCGTCTCTTGTTGTCTGGTTTAAACCATGGAGGACGTTGATTGGCTGATAGTTTAGATAAAAATTAGTTATTTTAATTTATAAGCTACTGTTCTGTTTGCACTACTTAAAATTTAACACATTATTTATTTGTAAAAATATGCATATTTTTCGAATAACCCTTAATTTCTAAGTGATATGGTATTCATTGCCGTAATTCGGCCTAAATAAGGTAATATCTAACACTAAACGCTATTATACCAACACTTGCTAATTAGAGCCTATCTCATTATTAACTCATTATTTTCTCGAATTTAACATACAAATTATTCAAGCATCTTATTTCACTGATATGCTATTCATTTCAGCAATTTTTTAACGAATATTATCAACATTTCAGCAATCCTGTTGCACTCCTTCACTAAATAGGGTTAACTTGACATGAGATAACCATATGAATTTATTCTATTAAAGCTACTATAATTTCAACCGTTGCAGGTAAACCAAAAATAAGTTAAATTTCTATAGGCACAGTTATTAAGAATTAAAATTTTATTCATTGCTGCTCAAGGTGAGTGCAACTTGCATACATTTATCCGACATGAGTTTGCTTAGTAATTTATTTCCACAGGGCATTGTACTATCATAACATATAAATGCGCAGTACCATCCTTACACTAGTGACAAAAGCTGCTGTCATACAGTTAGAAGAAATGATTTTTTCAATATATTTGTAGGTTTTTGCGCTGTTCTATGGCGCTTAAGGCATGATTAAATCAGTCTACCGTCAAACGCTGGCCTTTCAATTAATTGACCACCAGTACATCGCCTGTGTTCTGGCGGAAGACGGTAGTGGTTGAGGGTAGTGGTTGAGGGTAGTGGTTGAGGGTAGTGGTTGAGGGTAGTGGTTGAGGGTAGTGGTTGAGGGTAGTGGTTATTGAGGGTAGTGATTGAGGGTAGTGGTTGAGGGTAGTGGTTGATGGAAGTGGTTGAGGGTAGTGGTTGAGGGTAGTGGTTGAGGGTAGTGGTTGAGGGTAGTGGTTGAGGGTAGCGAATGGAGGGTGGCGGTCGAGGGTAACGGTTCAAGGAGCGGTTGAGGGTATATAAGTTGAGGGTTATAGTGGTTGACAGTGGCAGCTGAGAGAAGCAGTTGAAGGTGGAGGCTGAGAGTAGACAGTATCAGGTCGAGACGTCTGCTCAGGCCATATATGGTACGGCCCAAGCCGGTCATGGTTCCTTAATAATAACATTGATGTCGCGCTGCAGCACCACCTTAATTAATATCTTTAGTATGTCTTTCAGACGTAGCAGTCCCAGGTCACGCTGGCGAACCGTCTTAGTATTCCGACCTCGGTATAGGCACTCACCGAGGAAGACTCTGAAAAATAATTTTCTTTTCTCCGTAGCCAAGAAGATCATTATTCATAATCATGATGATCGTTACATTAGATATTATTTCAGTTTAAAATGATATGAGGAAGCAATACTCATATGAAATTTGTGAGTTAGGCTAGGGATACGTGTGGGTAAGTTGAGGTGCGGGTGAGGGGCGGGTGGAAAACAGGTGAAAAGTTGAGAGGAGCGGGTGAAGAGCTGGTGAGAGGGTGGATTATAGGAGCCAGTGAGGGGCGTAAGAGGGGCAAGTGAGGGGTGGAAGAGGGGCAAGTGAGGGGCGTAAGAGGGGCAAGTGAGGGGCGTTCCCTCTTTATTGGTGATCTCGTAACACCGCCCCCACCCGTAATGCTCCCTCTTCTTATCGCTTTGGTTTGTTGTTGTGATGATAAGAGCTGCTGATAACAAGCTACTGTAAACTCTTTATAGGTCATCGTTATTACAGCACTGCTGGTGAACTCTTAGTGAACTAAGTGTTCACTAAAGATCACTTAGTTCACTAGTGAATACTTTGTTCACAAGTGAACACTTAGTTCCTAGTGAACACTTAGTTCCTAGTGAACACTTAGTTACTAGTGAACACTTAGTTCCTAGTGAACACTTAGTTACTAGAGCTCACTTAGTTCCTAGTGAACACTTAGTTCTTTAGGAAACACTTAGTTCACGGTGCACTAGTGAACACATAGTTCCTAGTGAACACTTAGTTCTTTAGTGAACACTTAGTTCACGGTGCACTAGTGAACACTTAGTTCACTGTGCACTAGTGAGCACTTAGTTCACTGTGCACTAGTGAGCACTTAGTTCACTGTGCACTAGTGAACACTTAGTTTACTGTGCACTAGTGAACACTTAATTCACTGTGAACTAGTGAACACTTAGTTTACTGTGCACTAGTGGACATTTAGTTCACTGCGCACTAGTGAACACTTAGTTTACTGTGCACTAGTGAACACTTAGTTCACTGTGCACTAGTGAACACTTAGTTCACTGTGCACTAGTGAACACTTAATTCACTGTGAACTAGTGAACACTTAGTTCACTGTGNCACTAAACGCGCTTATTTAGGCGCCTAGGAGTGTGATATTGCCGACCAGTGAGCACTAAACGCGCTTATTTAGGCGCCTAGGAGTGTGATATTGCCGACCAGTGAGCACTAAACGCCCTTATTTAGGCGCCTAGGAGTGTGATTTTGCCGACCAGTGAGAACTAAACGACCGTATTTAGGCGCCTAGGAGTGTGATATTGCCGACCAGTGAGCACTAAACGCCCGTATTTAGGCGCCTAGGAGTGTGATATTACTAACTAGTGAGCACTAAACGCCTTTATTTAAGCGCCTAGTGTGATATTACTGACTAGTGAGCACAAAACGCCTTTATTTAGGCGCCTAGGAGTGTGATATTGCCGACCACTACTATAAACACCCTTTTTATTATAGTCGTGGTGTGATCTAGAGAGTTAAATAAGCGTTTAAACAAATTTGAACATTAAGAGATCTGTTGAAGTTTCCTGGCCAAGCCTTTGAACAGCTGAACATACAAGTTTAAATGTACTAAAGTTGGGATATTGGGCATAAAGTGGCTCGATAGACAGATGCTGATAATGTGTTGGAGTATAATGCAGTGCACTATTTAATAAGTGTGCAGTTCAATAATTACAACCGGGGCACTGTTCTGTTGCAGCGGGGGCGCAGTTCGTAAAAAGACTTCTTAAATACATTTGAAGGCACTTATTGTCATGCACGTGAATAGAGCGCAGGTAATCCTGACTATTGTATAATATAATATTGAAAATAACTGTGTTGTGAAGTAGAGAAGGGACTGAGCTATGTTAAGCAGTTATAAAGGCATGATGTGACTTGACGGCAAAGTTAGGGAAGAAAACCGTGATACCGAGGGTTTGTTTATAGTTTGGAATGGCGAGGCTATCAAAGGGAACCCTTATGGAACTCGAAACCGTTGCGGCGTCACTTCGAGGGTATAGGCTTAATTAAGTGTGGGCGACACCAGCGTATATAAGGGTCCCAACATTCACACCAAAGGTTTTCGTTGTTCTACTGAGGTGACCGTCACGCAAGTACGGTCGGCAGCCTACGGAAGTCGTGACGGCCGTGGCCGTGAGGCCGGCGATTTCTCCGTTTTCGAACTTTGGCTGTGGCGAGAAACCTATAGGATCACCGAGGCAGCTACGACTCCTGTGAGCACGTCAAATATATACACTGGACGGCCATGACTGCAACATATTAATTTACGGTCAACATAAAGACATACGGCTGCGACTCAGTCGTGAGGTAGCGCGAGAGGGCTACGAGATGCCCAACGATTGTAACGCTGGCCATCAGAAGATCCAAATTCGAGCACTGCGAAACAACAATTCTCATCGGTACGGTCATCAGCACAGTATGGTCACAACACTCATTAGAAGAATCGGCACGGTCACAGTAATCAACCGCAGTACGGCAACGAGCTTTGAGTAATGTCATCGACTATGAAGAAGAACACCTCTATTCCGAAGTACGGTCGTTACAAGAAACCTACGGCCAGACCGACCGTGAGACATCTATATCAGCGAGACACGACGGTTTTGAAGAAAATGCGACCGCGGGGATCGACGCGCGGCTACAGCTGCGTGCAGTACGGCCACTTGAAATCCGGCTGCTAACGCGCGGCTACAGCTGTGGTACGGCCGCTGAACATACGGCCGTAAACGTGTGCGTGAGTTACGGTCGGCTACAACTGTCGTCAACTCAACGGGACTGCAACGAATCAACGTCTCTGGTAAATAGAGCAATTCAAGTGATGTAAACTGATAGATTCTCAATTTTGATTATGTTCGGACTTTCTTTTTTTACACAGACTAAAGATTTTTGTTAACGTAGGATGTGAACTTAAATTTTCCAATTTAATATGAAATGTACCAGTGTTTCATTACAATACTCTCTCTGTACGATTTTTGCAGTACCCCATTCATAAGAGAACCCTTGACGTGCCAAAAATTAAGCCACACGGCGTCAACCTGACAAAACGATGAGTTATGAATATCTGGAACCTAAACCTGAACGTAAAGTAAACTTGGAAGAGTAATCACTCCGATTGTTCAACATTTAAATATATTAAAAACAAATCCCCTTTTCATTTTTATTCCATTCAGACGCACGGCCTTTAGCACTATACTAAATGTACTGAAAATTCACCAACGATTCCTATATAATGACATTTTCATAGCATACACACGATGAGTTTAGCTCTACAGTATAGGATCTTAAATGTTAAGGTGCTCGGGGCATTTCATTAAATAGTGCGAAGATCTGAAATAATTTATTTAAAGAATTCGTGGTTACGAAAATCGTACATGGTCTTTTAGTCTCTTCTTGTAAAAATGTTAGCGGAATTGAGTTAAAGTTTTTCATTGAAGTTCTTTGTGAAATTGGACACATTAGAAACCCACGTCGTCTGGCCGCTTCTTCGACTAGATTCCGGAACAGAATCTAGGTCTAATAATCTCTGCGACGCTTATTAGAAAAAGACCACACCTACTATACCAATAATAGGCAGTTCAGCCGTTTCTGGAATTAACTTAAATTTCTAGGTTTGGGAAAATTTTAAAGTTTTAAAGTTTCACACTCGTGAATTTAGAACAGCATTTTTACAATATTTGTGTAGAGAAATTTCTAAATTTTTAATGTAATTTTCAAGTTAAATCTATAAAAGTATTTATTTAAGCAGCATTTGAACAACCAACTGTTGTTGAATAATGAAAGTTATTTCTGAACATCCAATTTTGAAACGGCTGAACTTAAATCTATGCTATTAAGGAAGCCACTGCCTATAGTTAGAATGCGAATGAATTCCTTGAGTTTGGTGATATTCGGTGTTGAGCCATCGTAGTTATAACCGGAAAATATACAAATCCTGAATTGGTCGAACTAACTGCTATAAAATTCATGAATCAACTGCACTGTTGGAGTAACGTCTGCAACATGACAGCAACATCAACTGAGTTCTCATGAATAGCTTCACATTTTGAAAATACTAAGTGGCCGCTGCATATTACGCCGTTACCATGCAGAGAATGAGTGGTTCACATGCCTGGATTTAAAATATCTGAGTTAGTTAAATATAGTTGTTCAAATATCTGAATTATCTTTCGCCTCTCTTGTTCTCAACAGTCCAATAACACCAGGGTCGTTCGATTTAACTCACCACCGGTTCGTTTAGAAATAGAAAAAAGCGGTACCGTTTTAATTGTTTAATTAGCGCGTACCTCACACACCTTAATTCAGATGCACAAGAGGTACCTCAACCACTACCCTCTTACTGTGCCATTGTTAACATTTGTTAGCAATTGCCGGTCAGTCAAAAAAACAGACAGCTGAGCTGCTGGCGCGGCATTTTATCGGCAGAGGTGGGCAGTAGCGTGCTACATGTAGCGGTAGCGGTAGCGGTAGCGGCGCTACATTTAAGCACTTGTAGCGGTAGCGGTAGCGCCCGCTACATATTAAAGTAGCGATACGCGGTTTTGCTGCTACAGCGCAACCGCTACATTTATAGATAAAGCCTTTAGATTTTACTTAATAGACTAATAGTATGAAATATTATTGAAAAACCAGCATGATACATACATAATATATATTACAGAATAAAACTGTACGAAGATTTCGGTGTAATGTTGTCGACCTCAGCCTGTTATATACTAGCGACAACATGTTAGTTGTTAGTGCAGAGGTGGGCAGAAGCGCGCTACAGGTAGCGGCCGCTACATTTTCAGTAGCGGTAGCGGCGCTACATTTAAGCAATTGTAGCGGTAGCGGTAGCGCCCGCTACATTTAGAAGTAGCGGTGCTAGCGGCCGCTACATTTCATAGTAGCGCTGCCCAGCTCGGTTTATCGGTTAAAATTGATTAAATCAGGCGGGAAGGCTTGATCATTATGAGAAGGAGGAGGGAAAGAATACCCAAAGAATAAATAATTCCTGTGTTTCTACCCTGCTGGAGATCGTGTTGAAATATTTTATGGATATTTTCATCATTTCATGAGCAGCCCGCCAGCGGTCACTATATGGTCTCTTCACTCTTTTTACTGGAAAATAAAGGTTCGGTGCTCGTCAGCAGAGCTGGGCAGCGCTACTTGGAAATGTAGCGGCGCTACCGCTACCGATACATGCTCTAAATGTAGCGGGCGCTACCGCTACCGCTACACCCACTAGAAATGTGTCTCGACATTGTAGCATGTGATTTGCAAAAGTTATAAACTTTTTTAGAGTACCTCTTATTTGCCGTTTTCTATTAATTCCACGTTTTCTTTCATTTTTTTAAATTTTCATGAACAAAAAGGTCTTAGATTTCTGTTTTACATATGTGTAGACAGCAAACTTAGAAAAAATAAAGATTCTCGTAATTTTTTTCTGGAGACTTGATCATCAGGTACATCATTTCACTAATGTGAAAATGTAAACTCAAGGTATTTAGTATAAGATTCCTACAAAATAGCATTTCTCAAATGCCCAAGCCATACGAAACTCCAATGCTTTAGTTTCACCAATACTTTGACGTTTTTTGTGTTTTGTCGTAGCAGATAAAGAAATTTGTTAGAGGGAAAACTGAATATGATTAGTCACGATTATAATCAAAATGTAAAATAAACCTGAATTTATTACTTATTTTTTATTCATATAAATATTGACGTTGCTCTCATAAAGAGACGAAAATTTCATACTGGTTTCATGTTAAAATTGATTTCGCAAGTCACTTGATGAGTGAAAATAAAGGAACTGAGACCAATAAGTGTAAATTAAAGTTGTGTTGTTAGTTTATTACATAAAAATAGTATTAGAATGATTTATATTGCCTTTGAGATATGATGATTTCCCTACATTATAGGCTACATAGAAAACATCATTTGATAAGAGAGTCGGAGTCAATCCCTGATGGGTGTCGTATGGTCGATTTCGTAAATCGTTGCCTGATTTCCTTGTAGCGATAGGTAAACAATTTATGGAGCAGAAATTAAATGATTAAAGTTTTTATTCACAAATCATCCAAAACCGTGTGCAGGGCAGAGTTTTGGAACTTGCGTCATGTTTCAAATCTGAAAGGCGTCGTCAATATTAATTATTTCGACTTATGTTTTTTGTTGCGGTATTGTTGAAAATGTTAAGCTAACTGAATACTAGAAAGTAAATGCATTAATACTGCGGACAAGTTCGTCATTAATAAATGAACACTGTAAATGAATATTTTCAATATTAAAAAGATGATTTCAATGCCCTCTTTTCACGAAACAATTTTTTCTTCAATATCTAAATATTTTTCTGATATATTCTCATCACAAATTTTATCAACAACCCAGTCTGAATGCTCGAAAAATATCACTCCCACTTATATTCTACTCAACTTATTGGAAAAATTATTTAGTGAAATAAAGCAAAACATCTTCCAGGAAGAAGAAAAAACACAGTCGTATAATAGGACAGGATTGATAGTATATGAACTTCTCCACATTATCGACCTACAAAGTAGGTTTTAATTAGAGCAAACTCCGTTTTAGGCTGTTTGCTTTGAACATTATAAAGCTCTATTTGATCTTTAGATTGTTTCTTCCTCGAATTTAATCGTAGCGATAAAGAAAAAGGAAGAAAGCGGCCTTTGGCAGCTTTGCTACCGTTGACCTTGAGTGGTGCAGCAGCCAGCTGGGGTAGTCTGC
>NW_025932357.1:0-1493 GCF_000764305.2 Hyalella azteca
CTGCAAACTTTTTTTTATTATTACAATTTAGGACATTAGGGTACCCACACAGTGAAAGCAGGTTTGCCCGTGCGGGCAACCTGCTCCAACCTGCCACATGAATGAACATAGGATAATAATGTAAGTGTTCACAGTGAAAACCTGTACGAATAGGCCAGCGCCAGGCCTATTTAGTTCAATTTCAGGCGCCAGCCTAAGCAGGTAACCAGCACGCTGGCAACCTGCTTTCACTGTGTGGGTACCCTTAGACTTACCTCAGCCGATGAAAGAGATTTTCTAAGCTACAAGGGGACATGAATTGAAGTTCATTATGTGAATTTCTGTAATAAGAACTCCAACTTGTATAAGTGAGCTCTCATGCTGCCAATGAAGATGACAATTGGGTTGGGCATTGTTAAGGCATAAATCACCACGATTGAATTCTAGTATTCATGATAAAGTGTCGCATGAATTGGAGTCAAAATCAGTCGAGCTATTGTGGATGCAATTTACCATCGATTGGCATTGGTGCGACCAGAAAAGGCCCGTTTCGCTGTAGAGAAGGGCATAGATTAAGTACTAATCTCATATAGATTTGTTCGGAAGCGTATCCACGGTATTTATCGTGAAAACTGGAATATCACGATAAAACTGAAATTTTATTCCTAGTGGACTATAGGAAAGGATTGGAGGAAAAGGATAGGAGAATTGGATCAAAAATTACAAATTTGGCACTGCAATGGGTGAGTAGTAGTCGAATAGTTTGCTAGCGCTTCAGCTAACAGGCTATTTCGTACCGGAGGTCGAAAATAAACATCGGCAGAAAGGTAGAAGGCCTTCATTATCGAAAATTTCTCAAATCGCTCATCACCCATATGGGGCGGGAGATATAAAGTGGCCAGGTCGCTGAAGCGGGCAATAAAGAAGCAGCGTTAGAATCTCAAAGAGACGAAGTAACAAGGAGGGACAGGTGACAAGGAAGGACATGTGACAAGGAAGGGAAAATGACAAAGAAGGGAAAATGACAAGTAAGGGCAAGTGACAAGAAGGGCAAGTGACAAGGACGGACAGCTAAACTAAGACACTCTAACAAGAGGTCGCTTACACGAGACGTCGGCCGCCCACACGAGATACGAGATAGAAAGATAAGTGAAATGTAAGGAATTATACTTACTAAGTTGACCCCACAACTGCCCTGCCTACACGACTTACTGACTACCTCAAAAATGAATCTAGTCTTCAAAACTAAAAGGATTAAGAGTCAAAATGAAATAAATTAATGAGAAAGATATCAAGCTTTAAAAATCCGAGTTCATGTTTGATAGCGGAATGAAGACTTTCGGAATTTTTAAACGACATACGGAAAACATAATGACAATGTAGACCTAACATAAACATTAGAATTCAGGGATATTGAAGAAGTAAATTATGCTGATATCTTGATCAAAATTATTTTAAGAAATTAAACAGTTTCTGGAAACCAACTTCAAGATAATAAATAGGCAGAATAAGGC
>NW_025932358.1:0-14052 GCF_000764305.2 Hyalella azteca
GCTCTCCACTGCTCTCCACTGCTCACTGCTCTCCACTGCTCTCCACTGCTCACTGCTCTCCACTGCTCTCCACTGCTCACTGCTCTCCACTGCTCACTGCTCTCCACTGCGGGCAAACCCGCTGTTGTTTACTACTGCTGTTTCGTGTGTTGTTTCTGCGGTGATTTTTCGAATCATTTTGTGCAAAACATGAATTTTTGTGGAAAAATTCACGAATGCTGCTTCCCACCGATATGATATAAGATGTATCATTAAAATCTAACATTACGATGTACAAAAACGTTAAAAACGGTAAAAACAATGATGATGGTAACATTCTATTATTTGCCATTGCACATAAATATTTCCAATTTTTGTCGGTGAAAAGCAGTTGGACTAAATTTGAATTATCAAAAAAATTTAATTTATAATTTACGTTGTTGGTTGTTATTGTGTACGCGAGCGAGTCTAGTGCGTCATTTGTGAGGCGTACGCCTCAGAGGCTGGCGAAGCCTCAGCACCGAAGCCTCGCGTGGGAGGCTTCTTTGAAAAATGCAAATCGACGCACAATTCCAACGTCACGTTCACGTCGGGATCCTTGCAGCGCACGTACGTGCACGTGAACGCAGGGTGGATAATGATTACCTCCTACGCAGGTAATCTTCCTACCTTATGAATTAATGAGTTTGGTTCTTATGGGTATGGGGAAGTCATGATGAGGTAATGTAGAAGTTATGATAAGGTTATGAGGAGGTTTTTATAGGAGGTGAAGGTCTTTGCAGGAAGGAAGTGAGTATTGACAAAACCAATGCTGAAAACCGCTACTTCAAACTTTATTCGTGAAGCACCATGGTATGATGTCAATCAGGCGTCTAATTCTATTCATTATAATTTAGACATAATATTCGCTAGACGTGAATATTATGTCTAAATTATGCCATCATCAACATCACGTGACCTGTCACGTGATGTTGTCCACGCTGACTCAGGTCTAGTACTTATCCATCAATCTCTGCCACGTCTAGTGAATATTACGTCTCAATTATGATGAATAGAATGAGACGCCTAATTGACACTGGACACCATCATGCAATGAATTGAAATATAGTTTCCAGTATATGCTCAAAATATAGTGTAGTGTCCACAGCATCATCAAAAAATATTGTCCACCATATCCTCAAATTTTTATGCCCACCACTCCCTCAAACTTTTATGTCTACCAAATCTTTCAAATATTATGTTAACCACATTTTTTAAATACGAGGCTGTACCCGTGATTATAAAATGCCTTTATCTATTGGGGATCCTTCAGTTTTTGCCAATGATCTGATACATGAAAAGGACTGTAAAGTGGAAGAGACCAAACGATTCACGATTTCGTCGTTAGCTAGAAAGTTTCCACTGGTATCTTCGGAAGGATTCTTTACGATATTGTTTATTTAAGCAGCAAGCTTCCTTGACTATGCCATTCAAATGCTGGTCCCAAGATTCGATAAATGATCCAATACAATGAAAATTATGTAGGAAAGAGAAGTAAAGTATGGTTTTTCAAGTGAATATTTAAAATTGGAAAAATGTATTTGTTCTTTTTATGTCTAAGCGGTACTTATTTTAAAAATACGCACGTATTGACTTTCTAATGTATTACTTAATATAAGGTAGACATATATGAATATATTTCTAATTTCACAGAGGCGCTAAAATATGCAAGGATATTCTACATGGTGGATCCAATTTAATAAATTCGTATTTATTTAAGTATTATTTTTAAATGAATAATTTATACACCGATGGAAGGAAAAAATTAAATGTTTTTTTCGGACAATTTGGTTTCCTTTTTTCCTTTTGGTTTTTCCTTTGTTATTTTCTTTTTTACGAAAGTTTCGGACAATTTGGCATTCTGTTGTCCGAAACGTATTATATCAGTCACTTCCAGAGCGTTTGGGTAGGACGCATAGGAAATAAAAGTCTGGCTCTACTTTTCTGGCCACCGAGATCACCTGATCTCACCCCATGTAACCATTTCTTTGCGGGTTACGTCAAGGAAACTGTTAACGTCCCGCCTCTACCAGCAACTCTGTTTACGTCCCGCCTCTACCAGCAACACTGTTTACGTCCCGCCTCTACCAGCAACTCTACGTATACCAGCAACTCTGTTTACGTCCCGCCTCTACCAGCAACTCTGTTGATCTGAAGAACCGTATCACTGCTACGGTGCACTCAGTAACAGAAGATATACTTTCTCGTGACACTGTGCAGGCTGCAGGACACAGAGAGACGAGTTTGGCTGCCGTTTTGATGTTCGCTTAGCAGCACAAGAGGGGCTTATTAAAGATTCATAAATATGTAAAAAAAAATTTGAATCGTCCAATTTTTATTGCTGTGTAAATTATTAATCTGAACTTTTACCTAAATAAATACAATTTTGTTGAATTTGGTCTATCATTTAGAATAACCCTGTAGTTTGCCTATGCTGTATCAGTCATGAGATTCGCCTTGACATTTTTTATGATAATTTCGACACCTATCAAGAGGTACATGTGGAAATTTTTACACTATGGTGTGATGCCTGTGGACATTTAGACACTATTATGGTGCATGGGAAAATTTAGCATGAATAGTGCGTGCGCATTGTCATTTCATCATGACGGGTTCGACACAATTTTCGAAAAAATTACCCTATTCTCTGCAAAATAATGTCTCTGACAACATTCTCTGCCTTTTCTGGTTTTTCATACTTAGCTGATCAAATTTCGGTACTCATTGAGAGTTAAGTACAGTTTTTTCAAGCGTGTTCCCGCTGCTTTTCAATAATGTCTATGAAATGTTTCAATAATGTTTATGAACTTTTCAGTGATAAAATATCGTTAATAATGATGTTAATTAATAATGATCGAAACGTTTCTTTTTCTCTCTTTTTAATTTAATTAACTACAAAACTGTTAATTTCATCCATCACTATTAATCTCATCATCATCCTTGATCATTCTATGTTGTCTTTTAGTTCAGCTCAATTCCTTGATATCTTCATTCTATCGAAAGATATTCGTATAACATTAAATATATTAGCTATTATAATATATTGCATTTCATATTCGTGTTCAACTTTTTCTTCGATATGTATCATGTTATAATTTTTATTCATCTACAAAATTGTATACGATTTTTAAGATTTTTTCAGTTTTTCCTTCTACTACCGACGTTGTAAAGGAGGTAAATACACATATTATTTAAGTTTCATATATTGATGTTTTGTAGCTATAACGGATCACACGTCCGCGCGACGTCTGCTTGGTGACCTCATTGCATGAAGTATACAAGGATACTCATGGTTTATACAAGGTCCCAGAAGGATTACTAGCATTTAATACGAGAACCAACGCCAGGGGCTACGGCTATAAACTAAAAAGTTGTGTTACAACTAATTTCTTCTCGTTTCGCGTCACCGACATGTGGAACAGCCTCCCTGGTAACATTGTTGACGCTCCGACAATGAACACGTTCAAGAACAGACTAGACAAAGCTATGGAGAAATATTTGTTCAGATTTGAAATGCCTAGCACCATATTGAACCTGGTAGAAGTCTAGTAGCTATTTCAAACTATGGTCAGTAGGAAAAGATTTGGTCGAAGGACCTGTTTTTAGATCTTCTGTGGACAAGTCACGAAAAGTACAAGAATTGGCGACAGGCCACATCAGGCCTACTCTTCAGCGCCGACATCACTATGATATGATATTATATGTTATGATAATTTATGATATGTGGCCGGAAAAAGTGCTGAAAAGTTGCCCATAGTTTTGTCACTGTTCTGCGCTACCACAGTGAACGGGTGTTTGATGGGTACTTGATCACCTGATATTTGAAGTGGGACTAATATGTTTGTCTTCCATGACCTGACCTCAAATGTTTATCTAGTAAAGTTGAATCTGTAGTAATTTAGGGATTTTAGGCGACAGGAAATGTTATAAAGTTTTTATTGTATTATGTGCTTTAGGAACGAATTATATGAGGAATCTGTCATTAATTAGTTTGTTCTGTCGTGTTGAGAGACACTCCAAGTTGAGACATTACTTATACTCCCACACGCGCTGAGATTCCTCGAGTTGTTAAATGAAAGTGTAACGGTGGTCGTCTTTATTGCCCTGTTGGCGTTGAATCGCAATTAGTATGATGAACTAGGTTGGTTATTGCGGGTAGGTTATAGTCTCGTGAAACGCCCAGTTGATACTGGCCTCCGTAACAATGTTTCCAGAGAACATTTACATCGTCTGCTCATGCGCCCCACATGTAGAAGGTTATATAAATTATACACTTAGATTTATTCAAATTCATTCACATTTATTCAATCTATTCCCATAATCGATTTACACCCATAGATGAAACCATTTTGAATAGAATAAATTAGCATAATTCTTATGAGTCCTGATAATCTTATCAGGCGATTGCAACGGGACAACGGGAACATTTGTGTGTAGTTATCAGTACATTAGGGTGTAGTTATCGCAGTACATTAGGGTGTAGTTATCAGTACATTAGGGTGTAGTTATCAGTACATTAGGGTGTGGTTATCAGTACATTAGGGTGTGGTTATCAGTACATTAGGGTGTGATTATCAGAATATTTTAGTGTGGTTATGAAAAAAAAAGATGTGGCTTATATGTGGCGCTGTCACATTCGCTGCCACACCGCCACCGTGGCTCCAATAGGGCAAAGTTGAGTGTAATCTTAAAGAGAAACTCCGCGCATAGCGTTACTGTCACAGCGTCGTGACGTCACGTTGCCGTTACCTTATTTTACTTCCCCTTTTTCTCATTTCTCCACTTCCCTCACTTCCTCCTTTTCCTCACTTCCTCCTCTTCCTTACTTCCTCCCTTTCCTTACCCACCTTTCCTCACCCTACTTCCCTCATTTTCCCCTTCTCTCATTTCTCCCCTTCCTCACTTTCCCCTTCACTTACTTCCCTCCTTCCCTCCCTTTCCCCCTCCCTCCCTTTCCCCCCTCCCTCACTTCCACCCTGTCGAGTCGAGTTAACTAAGCCTGCCGACGCTGCTCGTAAAAGCGACAACTGCTCTGCTGCTGCCTGCACTGTGTCTTGCAGCCTGCACTGTGTCCTGCAGCCTGCACTGTGTCCTGCAGCCTGCACTGTGTCCTGCAGCCTACCATGACGTCAACTAGAGTGGGTGTGGTCGATGCGCCTCCCACTCACTCCCACGCAGCTCCCTTCTTCGCCTCCCACTCCCTCTCACCACTCCGTCCCACTCCCTCTCACCACTCTCCTCCTAAAGCTGTTTCTCGCACCCGTCCTGTACCTTGTCACTCATATTAAAATTTCAAACTCATTTTTTAAATGGCTCGTCATTCTATACTCATGCTCCACTAAATATCACTTAAATCAAAATTATGGCACCTGAAAAACTAGGATTCACGTCAATAATTTGCTGCTACTCATGAAGTAATTTCGGATTAGAACCTTCATCATTCAGGATAGAATCAACAATCATCACTAATTATAGTATCGTGACTTACTTTGGTCAGGAAATGTCAGTATAGAATCCACTTTCGTAATGTATAATTATCATTTTATATTCCTGATAATAGTTTCGTGACTTACTTTGAACCAAAACGTGCACGTATTTAAATGTAGGATGGGACAATAATTAACTTATATTAACAATTTTGTTTTTTCTTGATTTGCCTCTACAAACAACTGATAGTATCTGTATAGACTGTATTCTAAAATTTTCCAACTGACGATGAAGCTGGACTCCGGACCGTTATCTATAAAAATATGATGACTTTTTGTAGAATTTTCTTTGCTTTTGAATTTTTAAATTTTTCAATTAAAGCAATCTAGTGATATTCATACCTAAATTTTGTTACTAGAGATTTAGTTAACATTTCATAAACCTTTACCTCCACCTCAACAACGCACTCAGCATCTCTACGCATCTACGCATCGGTTTTGTCTCTGCAGCTGCAATCTCTGCAGATGACATCTCTATCGGTGCCCTCTCACTGATTGTTATCTCTGTAGGTGCCCTCACACTGATTGTTATCTCTGTAGGTGCCCTCACACTGATTGTTATCTCTGTAGGTGCCCTCACACTGATTGTTATCTCTGTAGATGACATCTTTGTAGGTGCCCTCACACTGATTGTTATCTCTGTAGATGACATCTCTGTGGATGACCTCACACTGATTGTTATCTCTGTATATGACATCTCTGTCGGTGCCCTCACACTGATTGTTATCTCTGTAGATGACATCTCTGTACGTGCGATCTCTCTGTAAGTGTCATTTTGCAGGTGTCATCTCTGTAGGTGACATCACTGTGAATGTCACGCACAACCCTGCATCAGGTTGCATGAGTCACAAACCAGCATGCAAACTATCATCAAAACTATCTCCATCATCGCGGCCATGCTACCTCATTTACTGCCTCATTTACTCAGCCACGCTGCCTCATTCATTCACTATTTGAATTTACTTACCGCCATAAAAGCTACGCTCGCGAACGCCGCAATTTAAAAGTCGTAAGTTGTGATTTTTTATCTGAAAAATAAATCAGAACAATTTTGACGATGCATAAATTATTTGGCAACGACTATTCATCGTCGGCCTGACGCAAAATCCATCCGCAATTTGGCGCTGCCGCTCAAGCGAAAAATTCCTATGCGCTTCTTTTGCAGAAATGCCAACGGTGCAAATTGCGGTTAAATTAACGAGTCTCGCCGCTGAGCATGATAGGCCTGGCAATTATTTCTTAATTGAATATGCCTAGCAGTTGTTTTTATTAGATTTTGATGGGCCTCTGATAAGGATGACATGGAAATATTGCCTCTCAAGAAAGGCGTTAGGGCCAAAAATTTCGAGCTAAGATTTTCCAGCCTCGCGTTTACAGTGAAATTCAGCAACACGATCTAATTTCAGGAGTGTTGACAAGCAAAATATTTAATTGCACTCGGTCTACATTATGGAGCTAGAGTTCCTTCGATGATTGTGTTCACGTCGCATATATTGAAAGTTCCCGACGCATGATAAGAGTCGAAGTTGGTGCTTCAGTATGGTTATTGAAAGCGCCACAAAAAGAACTACAGACAAGCGTTGAGGGAAAATATTTTCATTAATAATGTGAATATTCAAACATTTATTATCGTCACTGCGGCATTCATTCACAGCATTGAGACTTTCACTATGAGACGCGCGTCAAAATACTTCTACAATAACTACCGATCTTGAGCTGTGGCAAGTTTGGTCATTTTTCTTAGCTCCAATATTTTCCTGGATTATAGCGGATGGCATTAAAAAAAATCAAGTCCACATTTGTGATTTCTGGATTGATAATTTCATTTAATTTAGTATGTGAATAGCGATGATAATCTTTGAAGATTTTAATTTGGTATTTGCGCACATTTAATCGAAATTATTATTTCGATTGTTATTTTGTTCGTAAAATAAAAATTGTCACCTTTTCGGTGCTTATTTATATGTTAAGAAATGGTGCAGATTTGTGCGCAAAATTTCAGGCAGAATAACTTATATTCATGGTTAACGGATTAATTAATTCTATATGATTGGTTAATTTAATATGTTAATAATTCGTTAATTTTACACGAGGTTAATGTGTAAGACTGAGCAAAAAGTTCCATGTGGCAACTCATCTCCCTTTTTATTTGTTTGTTATCTTCAATATTAACTCTATATTTATTTATTTAATTATATATTATAATATTTTTACTATATGACAGAGGACATTCCAGGCCAAAACAAAAATATCAAAAATAAAATTTAAATTTCGAAGAGATCTTTGGACGCTCGATTTTATATTTACCGACGCGTGGGCGTTTTCAAACTTCAGCAGGCCTGGAAAATATGATTTTACTTCACATTTACCTTACTTTTTATTTTAAATTTTATTATGGGAACAAAAGTTTATTTTAAGAAGCAATCGGAGGCTCTAAACGTCGCGTGGCCGCCACATTGAATTACGTCGTCGATTTCGTTAGGAGCTACGGCCGCCAGGTGGTGTTAACTGAACCAGCTGGACCAGAGCCAGCTGTCCTTCCTTCCAGCCAGCTGGACAAAGAGAGAGCTTACCTTCCAGCCAGCTATCCTTCCAGCCAGCTGGACTCAGAGCCAGTTATCCTTCCTTCCAGTCAGCTGAACTCAGAGCCAGCTATCCCTCCAGCCAGCTGGATTCAGAGCCAGCTATCCTTCCAGACAGCTGGACTCTGAGCCAGCTATCCTTTCAGCCAGCTGGACTCAGAGCCATCTATCCTTCCAGCCAGCTGGACTCTGAGCCAGCTATCCTTTCAGAGCATCAGCGCCACAAACAGCAGCAACAACAGCACCAACAACAATAACAGCGAAAGCAACAATGGCACAAACGGCGGCATCAGTGCTACAAACAGAAGCAACAGTGGCACAAACAGCAGCAACAACACCACAAACAGCAGCAACAACAACGGCACAGAAGTCGATACCTTTGATATCCTCTCTTGAATATGCAGAAGCTGAGGCAGCTTTGATTACCATACGCGGTCTGCTAATTCGTTACACGCTGCACACCATTCGCGGTCTGCTAATACGTTACACGCAGCACACCATTCGCGGTCTGCTAATTCGTTACACGCAGCACACCATTCGCGGTCTGCTAATACGTTACACGCAGCACACCATACGCGGTCTGCTAATACGTTACACGCAGGTTCCTATGTTTAATTAATTCACCACACGATGTTTGTGCCACTCTTGCTTCTATTTAGTTTTCGCTTGCTACTAAACTTATGTGTAATGTGCCCTCAATGTTCGTATGAACCAGACTCTGTGATAACTGCTTTGTAGAATAATAATAAAAATAAAGCAGTATGCCCTGCGTGGTCCATTAATACCCATACACGCAGCATGCCCTGCATTGTCCATTAATGCGTTACAGGCATTGCGATGGATAGGTATCAGAATAATAGAATAATTTTAGTCCACTAGGCCTAATATTATTTTATTAAAAAGTATTTAAAAACTAGAGTATGCAAATAAAATAATAAAAAATTACTCAATTAAATTCTATTTCTAACAGTGTTTGTAAATGTACACACAGATTGTCTGACTGAAATTCCTGTGGTGCAGTTACGTGAGACCAGTAGGCGTTTAACGAGCTCATTTAAAAAATTTCTGAGATGAAAATACATTATTTTGTGGAAAAATCGTATTAACGAAAACAGAGGTTTGCGAGGTAAGCCTCGCAGCGTCGGCTCGCTTTTTCGTGTGGCCTCGGCGAAGCCGCGAGCCTAATTTAGTGGCGCGATCTATTGCTGCAGAGGCAATTCCCTTGACCAATATATTCCTCACCAACACCAACCTTTTCCCATCGCCAACCTCTTTCCATCACCAACCTTTTCCCATCGCCAACCTCTTCCCAACACCAGCCTTTTTCCCATCATCAATCTTTTTCCCATCACCAACCTCTTCCCAACACGAACTTCTTCCCAACACCAACCTCTTCCCAACACCAACCTCTTCCCAACACGAACTTCTTCCCAACACCAACCTTCTCCCAACACCAACCTTTTCCCTAAACCAACTTTTTCCCGACTCCAACTTTTTCCCAACAACAAATTCTTCCTAACACTTAAATGTTGCAATGAGAATTCTATTTTATTAAAAAAATAGATCAATATTTGCAATTAAATTCTAATATTCTGTTTGATTTCACACGAAGAAAAAACGAAACTTGCACCTCAGTTGCTATCCAGTCGCATGCACGAACGCACGCGCGGGAGACAAGGGAATTCAGCCCATGACTATTAGTCTTGCATTACAAGTGACTAGTGATCATGTAACGCCCGTGACTAGCAATTATGCTATACTCGTGACTGGTAATAATGTTGTGCCAGAGATTGGTAATCATGCAGTGCCCGTGACTAGTAATCATGCAGGGCCTGCGTTTATATCATCATTTAATGCCTGTGAATTGTAATCGTGCTGTACCCGTGACTGATAATCATGTATTGCCCGTGACTGATAATTATGTATTGCCCGTGACTGGTAATTATGTATTGCCCGTGACTGATAATCATGCAGTGGCTCATTCTTGTCCCGCTAATTAACTAGTTATTTCATTTGATAAACTTTGGTAGTTCAACAGCCTACCGTCAATGACACATAAGTCGCCACTCAGCACTTACTGAACTTAAATCGTCAATATGAACCTTATAATACTGGTCAGAACTACGAATTTATAGGACTCGATTATCACATACTAATAAGGAAGCTTTTTTGAACGTGCTAGAAAATTGTTTAAAAATAGTTTGTTCCTTTTGAAGGCTGGCGACCCAAGTGATGTGGCGGAGTTAGTAGCATTGACGATAGTTCTTGCTGGATGTTAGTTGTAGGTTCAGGATACTAATACTATTTATTTCATTTCCTCAACACTAACAGGTCTTGTAGTTCCGTGAACTAGTTAAACTAATCTCTTAGTTTACAAACGGTTTACGTATAGCTAGTTCGAACTATTTCACGATCAGAAAATGAACGGATCGTATTGTAATCTATGTAACACACTATCTGAACGTATCACTGATACTTTCTTTCACCGGCAAAACTGGATCAGAAGGACCTGCTGTCAAAATGTGCACCACTAATTCGGTACTAAGGCTCGGTCGTTTTTTCTGATTGAGCATTTCATCAATAAGGATATTTGTCACATTCTGAAACTCCAACCTCCGAAGGCATGTCCATGCATTGAATTGTTCCGTGTGATTTGCTATATCACAAGGAACAAGTTGCAAATCTGAACAAATTTAATTTGCTGAGGCAATATCTCCCTTTTGAGTGCCATTTTCTACACAGAAATTTAAATTTCAAACTTTCGATTAGGAATAATAGTAAGTTTTTGATGAATTTTAATTTATCTCTTGGCTTCCTTTGGCTTACTTTCTCTTACCCTGCCTATCTCTTACCCTGCCTTTCTCTTACCCTGCCTTTCTCGTACCCTGCCTTTCTCTTACCTGTCTTTCTATTACCTGATTTTCTCTTACCTGCCATTTCTTACCTGCCTTTCTCTTACCTGCCTTCTCTTACCTGCCTTCTCTTACCTGCCTTCTCTTACCTGCCTTTCTCTTACCTGACTTTCTCTCACTTGCCTTTTTCTTACCTGACTTTCTCTTACCTGCCTTTCTCTTACTTGCCTTTCTCTTACCTGCCTTTCTCTTACCTGCCTTTCTCTTACCTGCCTTTCTCTTACCTGCCTTTCTCTTACCTGCCTTTCTCTTACCTGCCTTTCTCTTACTTTCCTTTCTATTACCTGCCTATCTCTTACCTGCCTTTCTATTACCTGCCTTTCTCTTACCTTCCTTTCTATTACCTTCCTTTCTGTTACCTTCCTTTCTATTACCTTCCTTTCTATTACCTGCCTTTCTCTTACCTGCCTTTCTCTTACCTGCCTTTCTCTTACCTTCCTTTCTATTACCTGCCTTTCTCTTACCGTGCCTTTCTCTTACCTGCCATTCTCTTACCTGCCTTTCTCTTACCTGCCATTCTCTTACCTGGCTCGTCTGAACTTCCCTTCTTTTAGCTTCCTGTTCATCACGCTCTCACTCTCTTGCCTCAATATTGCAAGTTTATTATCGAAGAAAAGCCTGCGCGATTGGTTAAATTTTTGGTTTTCCTGGAGCAAAAACTTCGTACATGGAAACTAGAATTTAAGAAACTGTTGAGTTTGCCTGACGTTCCTCAGATTTTACATATACGCCAGGCTTGTTTTCTGACTCAGATGGTAATGTTTAATGTGAATAGTATTATGAAATGTCAAATATAATAAAATGTATAATATAATAATAAAAGGTTGCATTGAAAAATAATTTCTGTGCAACTATTCAAAAAGTAGAGATCTAAACATTTTTTAGATTATACTCTGACCGAAACACAAGACAAATGGCTTGGATGTTGCAACACAAGACATGAATGTTGACTACGTCTTTTAAGGTATCAACTTATATGGGTACTGTGATATCTAGGATACTGTGATGTTCTGTAATATATAGGATAATGTGATGTTCTGTAGTATCTAGCATACTGTGATCTGTCATATCTAGGATACTGTGATGTTATGGTTAGCTATAGGCTGGTATCTAGGATACTGTGATGTTCTGGTTAGTTATATGTTGGTATCTAGGATACTGTGATGTTCTGGTTAGCTATAGGCTGGTATCTAGGATACTGTGATGTTCTGGTTAGCTATATGTTGGTATCTAGGATACTGTTATATTTAATGTCAGCGGAGGTGAAATCTAGGATACAGTGATGTTCATGTTCTCGCTTATGCATGGAATATGTTTCAATGTTAGTGGCATGCGTGGTATGAATCACTCACAATGCAATAATTTATTAACAAAATAGTGTTACTTCAAAATTTTCTAGCGGAATTCACGTGAACCATCGACATTCTCAAACATTTTGTTCCTGGAGTGCCGTAATTGCGCACGTCACAATTCAATTCAAAAAGCTTTAGGCTCTTGAATTCCGTCTAAACTTCAGCACATAATTTATTTCTCTCGGGAGACAGCAATGTACATGAAGCAAATATGCACTCAGAAATATTAACGAGTTAAATTTTCCAAATAGTGACACGCTACAACAAAAGGTTAACTACAAATTTGGAGAAGAGGTAGCACTGAATCTCCGTTTTGCCGAGGCATATATTACTGGGTCTGGATGACCCACACAAGGTCTAAAGAGAGCATCGATATTTGTACAAAATATCATTCATTTCTGTGAGTGTGTATTGCACTTCTAAAACTCAGGTATTGTTTTCTCGACGACGCAGCCGAGCCTCTAAGGAGACACATCTGCTAATTGCGAGATAATTACACGCTAATTAGGCCTTCTCTTTAGTCTCTTTACCGGCCGACCAACAACACATTCCCGACGCCCCGACATAATGCGTCCCTCTCTGCATTCCCAACGCCCCGACATAATGCGTCACTGCATTCCCAACGACCCGACATAATGCGTCACTGCATTCCCAACGACCCGACATAATGCGTCACTGCATTCCCAACGACCCGACATAATGCATCTCTGCATTCCCGACGCCCCGACATAATGCGTCACTGCATTCCCGACGCCCCGACATAATGCGTCTCTGCATTTCCGACGCCCCGACATAATGCATCTCTGCATTCCCGACGCCCCGACATAATGCGTCACTGCATTCCCGACGCCCCGACATTATGCGTCTCTGCATTCCCGACGCCCTCTCTGCATTCCCGACGCCCCGACATAATGCGTCTCTGCATTTCCGACGCCCCGACATAATGCATCTCTGCATTCCCGATGACCGACATAATGCATCTCTGCATTTCCGACGCCCCGACATTATGCGTCTCTGGATTCCCGACGACGCCTCGACATATTGCGTCTCAGCATTCCTGACGCCCCGACGTAAAGCGTCTCTGCATTTGCGACGCCCCGACATAGTTCACCCGACAAAAAATCTGTGATTTATGCCTTCAGATATATAGTTGGCTGATTTTTTATCTTTATTAATTTCAATTTCTTAATTATGAGATAAAATATTTATTCCGCATGTCTCCCACACTACAGCTAATGCTTCTGTTAGAATATTTACGTCATTTGTCCCATCACTCATAAAAATATGTGAGACTTAAGACAAATAACGATGCATCTTTTTTGACATTCGTTGATCGTATTGATTAATTTACACCTAACCGAAAGAAATATATCGGTGCTACGATGACAACATGACCCGTCCATTTATCTGAGTGATTTGTTAGTGAAGTCTAAGTAATTATATTTGCACTCAACCCACGCCAGCCTTTCACTGATGGAAAAATAAAAAGTTTTGCGTAAACATAAAATATTTATAACTTCTCTTTAGATTATTATGCGCTTACGCATTATGCTTCAGCGTATTAAATGATACGCCGTGTATCACGAGACGCTGCGTATCACGAGAGGCTGTGTATCACGAGACGCTGTGTACCACGAGACGCTGTGTATCACGAGACGCTGTGTATCACGAGACGCTGTGTATCACGAGACGCTGTGTATCA